>NW_007248568.1:967838-1016955 GCF_000164805.1 Carlito syrichta | reverse complement strand
ACATGTTATTTGAAAATAAACCTCCATTTTTCATAGATTGTACCAAAAGGTAAAATGTATGATCTCTCTCTTTCTCTCTCTGGATAGAATAAAAAATACATACTTTAAAAAAATTTTAAAATAAAAGTGTTTTAAAAGATAGAAAAATAAAATGATTGCCTGAATAACAGACATAACTCAAACATTTCAGAAAGTAGTTTTCAATTTTTGTTTTTGCCATAGATATTTTTTCAGGATTGTATAGGAATCATCACAGTAGTTACAAAACTCTAGGTTACAGTTAGGTCTATGTGATGTAATTCTTATGGTTATTTAATATAATTACAGAATTTTATTTTATGTATACTGGTAACTTTATATACAAATAAAATAAATGTCTTATAATGCTCATCATTTGGTTTTTATTCATTGCTTTATTTGACATGTAAAACATTTCCCTGTATTAGCTAGCAATACTTCTAGTATGGTGGAGATCACTGTATTACATATGATATCATTTAGTGTCCGGCTTTGTTCAGAAATCCAATAATGAGTAACAGTTATTTCAGATAATATATTTATTCTTATTTTCCTATGTATATTTACATTATTTTACTTATTTTTCTGACCATGAATTATTTTATGTCAAATGGTCATTATGGGCATTTAAAAAATCAGTAACACCTGCTGTTGCTGGAAAGAGCTATGCAAATTTATTGTTTAATTTTTCACATCAAATAGTGTACAATGCTTTTTAATCATGTAGTCTTTCTGCTATGAAATAAAGTTTGAGATGGATGATAATGAGACTGCTGTAAAAAATGAACAAAGGAACATGAGAGTAGTGACCATGGTTTTTTTTTTAAAGTGAGACTTATTTAGTTAGACTTGAAAATTGCATATGTATATCCCAGTTATTTGCTGGATAGTAATTTTAGGTACATGGAGATCCCAGAAAGTGGCAGTCCCATGGGGCAGTAAATATCTTGGTCAAATATCTGAGCAAACTCTCTTAAGTAAGAAATGAAGAGCAGGAATTGCAGAAAATGCTTCAAATGAAAGGAGGTAGGTTTTAAAGGATGAACTATGCTAGTAGGCATTTGTTAAAGTCCTCAGAATTTATTGCCTACATAACTATAATAAATTCCTAAACTAATTTCTCTGCCCACAGTCCAGTCTGCTCCAATACATTCTTCACATAAATTTTGTCCTGAGATACGAATTGACCATAATATGCTCTTATTTAGAACCCCTCACCAATCCATTTTCACTATAGGATAGTGTATGCTCCTTGGTGTGGTGCTCAAGGCCTTCATGTCTGGTCCTGGTCAATAGCATCAACAGTTTTACCCTGACTGGCTTGCCTTCTCTGGTCCAGTCTTCTGAGCAACTCACAGTTGCCTGGATACTCCAGGCTTTCCCTTGCCTCTGTGCCTTTAACATGCCTTTTTTTCCATCTCAAACTTTGTCACTGACTTTTGTTTTGCTTTTGTGCTTAGGGGTCCAGCTCTAAGTATCAACACTTCTGGAAAAGCTCCTCTAATAAAAACCTACACAATATCTGCGTTAGGAGCTCCTACACCCTTCCAAATTCTCTGTGCAAAATGTTACCTCATCATTTATTTACTTGCCTGTCTCACCACTAGACTGACTGATTAAATGTGTATCAGTATTATCAACCAAAATGGTTTTGAGATGTCAACAAAATTGGCTTCTTCCAGCAAATATACTGGGATTGCTCTATTTCTCCTAGTCTTGGAGACATCTTGCTATGTAAGGGTTCTTTGGAATTGAGATGGATTATCAATCATTTCTGAATTTACTCTTTCAATCTCTGCAAAAGGAAAACATAGACATCATTTTCTATGAATATAAATTATTCTATAATATGTAGATGGCAATAACAGCTATCATCTGGTTGGAGGAAAAAAATTACTCTCTTTATAACAAAGGAATGTATGATTAAATAAATGCATTATAGATTTATGAAATGTTACACTGATTTGAATATCCACATCGTATCAGAAACGTATGTAGTTCTGACTGGAATATATAAAGGTTACATTGTTACTTCTCATGATATCTTTAATGGTCACTCTTTCATTTAATTTTATTTATTGGTCACACAATTTTTAGCTTATTATATGCCATGACCTGTAATAGGTACTGGCAGTGTGACCAAAACTGCATTGTCAGAGAACTTGTAGGTGTAGAAGAGAGAAGTTTCCTTCATCTCCCTTCTAAGATCAGGGATGTAATTAAAATAGGTCTGATAATAATGGTTCTGAGAAGTGGTTCTTTGTTTTTGTTTTGTTTTTAATGGGAGATGTATTTTGGAAATATTTGTTGAATAAATGAGATAGAAACTTAAAATTTTTGACCTTAAAACCGAATTAAGGATAACAAGCCACCAATAAACAGCATAGTATATTCACTTTATAGTATGATGGCAAAATATGCATTTTGTTTTTCTATTCATCAATAAAAATATACCCTGAAGTAGAGGAACTTCTACAGAAAAGAAGAAATTTGAGCTCCTTTCTCACTTGATTATTTGTTAATAGCTTCATATTTCACATGGTACCACAGAATATTACAATGGTGACATTCAATAAATGATGCAGTGATAGAAATAATTAATAATCTATTCATAGAAATTGTGACAAAATACTAACAAAACACAATCTGATTGTGTAGTAATAGAAAATAAAATGCATAGGCCAGTTGTGGTAGCATGTGCCTATAGTTCCAACTACTCGGAGGCATGATATGAAAACAGAGACAAATGAATACAGAATGATTTGTACCTTCTATTTCCAAATTTTATTTTTCAATGCTTGAATCTCTTAAAAATAATTAGATGCACTTGGTTAGAGAAAAATATATTTATAAAATTTTATTTTATGGTTAGAAAGTTTAGGTTGTTATTCACTAAATTCCAGTGTCAGGATGCTTTTCTTTATGATTCGTTCTATTCACTGTACAAAGTTTTCAAATATTGAATTAATTAGAATTCAGGAAGTAACCTTAAAGTCTGGCCATCACCTTCATAGGTTTGTGGTATTATCTTTCCACTTGATCTGTAAAGAGAGGAAACACGTATGAATTTATTCTGATCATTTCTTGTGTGATCTGATTGACATCTGAAAATCTTGGACCTAGTCTAATTCTTTTGTCACTGGGCAAGAGTTTTAGGTCTGTTTTTGATTCTCCACTTCTTGTAAGCCATTAACCTCTTTTATTAAACTACAGGAAGGACGGGGGGAGGATGAGGACAGTGGGAACAAGAGGGAGCACAGGGTGGTGGGAAGAGGTTTGAACTGGGGTTATGGACATGATTCTGGGCTTCGAGTGTTTTCTCAGTCCCTGTTCAACAAGCACTCAAGAAGGACATTGTGCTCTTTTGGCAAAAAGTGCAGATTAATGTCTTCCTGTGAATGCTGTGCTTTGTAATAGGCTCTGATGGTCAGTTAAAGGTATCTGGGTTTCTAAAGAGACCGTTTGATTTGAAGCCAGCAGAGTCATGGGAGTTGATGATTGTTGCCACTTCTGTATAGGCTTGAAAGAAACCCCGTTCTCAGGATTCTGGAGTCTGAGTTGGTTCAAGGGTGTTGCTTGCAAAAGATTTCCTGAACGAATTCAAATGGTCTCTGTCAAAGGAATTGGGCCCTGTGGATCTGTTAACGGAAAACTGCATGGTTGCATAGTGATTTGGGTAGATGGATATATAAAGGAAAGTGAAAAGAATCATGGGCACTTCTAAGAGTAAGATTATTATACAGTCCCTTTGTTTCTGCAGTAGTTTCAGCTGATATCAGCTTTTTTATTATCTCCAATGTTAAGATGTTTCCAGAGAGACCATGTGAAGTAATCTGACAAGTAGCTTCTCTTCTTAAAAAAAAAAGATTTCATAGAGAAACACGAAAAATTATGTATCAAACTTTTATCACTAATTACCTTGTTAGTGGGGGTGGTAGTGGCAATATTAAAAAATCAGAGTGGCGATGGTAACAAAAAGATCTAAGCTTTTTATTTATGCATTTCTTATTACTTGAATACAGTAACATTAATTAAAAATAAAATAAGTAAATATAATAGCAGGTTTTCATTTTCTTCCAAAAATATTAATTACTAAGTTTATTATTGGTATTATACAACCTCAACACTTTCAACCAAAAAAAAAAAGTGGGATACTGAAATGTATAAACACAAAATCACAATTTAAAAGAAACTAATACTAATAGTCACCCTGTCAGTGAATGGAACAGAGCCATCTCCAGAATGCTTGCCTTCTGGCAAATTCTTAGGACTTTGAAGTCTTTTTTGGTTGTAACTACATTTCTGAGCATAGGGAAAAGGGACAGATATCCTTGTTTCATTTTGGAAAGAAGAAAATTTCAAGATGGAAAACTACCCACTGAGAATAGTTGGGTAAATTTTGGAACACCACGTGATGCATTAAAAGAGAGGGGTGTATTTTAGAAAGATATCCACAATATGTTGTTAATGAAAAAATAAACAAAAACTAACATACACCCACAAATGCACATAGAAACACTATTGTGATAAAAATAGATTATTGCTGTGTGGTTGAATTATGATATTCATTTGTTTTAAATTTTATTGTGAAATTTGTCATACAGAATATTATGCTAAAAATACATATATGTCTGCATACACACACGTGCACACACACACGCACACACATACCACATATGCATTTAAATGATAAAACATTTGTGTACCTACCAGGTTACCAGTACCTTCAGAACTCCCCATTTTTTCCTTCTCCATAAATGCATCTGTTCTAATCCTGTCCCCTCTTTTCCAGGTAGCCACTGTCTTTTTCCTGACTCATTCCCTTGCTATAAAAGATGATTTACTTTCTATGTATTTTCTCTAAACAATATATTGCTTGGTCTGGAAAAACTGAGTAGTGAGCACAAATCTATTAAGTTTAGATGAAGACTCCCAAGAGAAGATAAAGTGAACAGTCTCTGATTCATTGGCTTCTGGCACTTTTATAGTTTCCAAGAGCTCCTTCTTGGAGAAGTCAGGTTCCGAATGAGGCTCTCACAGCTGGGGTATCCAGCAGGACTGGTATTGAATACTCGATGGCAATGTATACAGAGGAAGCAGACTGCGTTCTATTTTCTTTTCAGGTCACCATGGTTTGCTCTGCAGGTCTCAGGTTGTGAAGATGAAATAAGTGAAGTTGACTGCTTCAGGACACAGGGCATTTAGAGGAAAGCAGGAGCTTTGTTAGCACATGTTCAAGGCAAACAAGGCAAATCTGTGCTAGGCGTTATCCCAGCACCTGTCCTTATGTAAATAGAACTATTTGACTAGGACTTTCGTACATCTGTCTCTTGAGTGATGCTTCTCCATCTTGTGCTGTTTATCATACAGGCCTGTGCACCCCCCAGCACCCTGGGATCTCTCTCCTCTATCTTGAGGATTTATTTTTTCGTCTTTTTGATAGGTTTTCTGTTTTCTGATGCTCAAGTCTTATTGCTTGTTGCAACTTGCTTATTTTATCGGCATACATCCTCTAATAGCATTTTGAGAAAGAGTAGGAGGAATAAACACTAAAAAAAGATATTTCAAGTCTGAAATGTCTTTATTTTACCTCCATACTTCGTAGATAATTTGGCTCCTATTTTGGAAATTATTAACTTTTGAATTTTGAGGCATTTCATTGCTGTCATCTTGCTTCTGGGATAACTATTGAGAAGCCTAAAACCATTCTGATTCCTCATACCGTCCATATGATACATTCTTCCCCATTCTTTCTCACTGTGTCAGGAACATGTAGAATTTTCTCTTTGTCACCATTGCTCTGGAAAACCAAGATAGGCCTTAGTATAAGCATCTTCTGATTCACTGTGCTGGACACTCAGTGTGCCATTTGGGTTTGGCAGTAAGGTTGATTTTATTGGTCATTTCTTCCCCTCTATTTGCTCTCTTTTTATAATAAACCTATTTGGATACAGCTTCTCAAGAACTGTTCCTCCTAATTCCCTTATATTTTTCAAAGCTATTTTTCTTTTCTTGGTATTTTTTTTTTTTACTTTCTGAAAAAGTTTATTTTCTTGACCTATTAATACTTATATTGAATTTTTCATTTCTATAATCATGGTTTTTAATTTTTTAAAATTAAAAGCATTTTTTTGTACTGGATACTTCTTTTTATAGTGTTCAATTTGTGCTGCAGTTATCATCTTTCATTTCTTTGAGAATATCAATTAAAATAATAATTTAAGATTTTCTTTTCCTGTCAAGATTTTCTTCTGTTTGCTTAAAGTAATTCAAGTAAATTTGTTTTGTTTCTACCTTCCAGGATAGAGCTTTTCCTTAGACAACTTGTCATCTTTGACTATGTGTTAATGACTCAGATAACTGTCCTCCCCAACTATGTGTGGGTTTTGTTGACATTATGCTTTATTACAGGGTGACTTGGGTGGGTTGTTTGTGGGGGCAATCTCTATTGAGAGTATCTTTGGTTTTTCCTCTTGTGCTGGTCAAATTATCTAGAAAAGAGCCTTACAAGCTCTGTTGAGAGAATAAAAGTCTGGTTGTTGGGATTCTAGAAGTGAAGTTACATTTGGGAATGAATACGGACACACAGTTTGGAATTATAGATAGATACCATTTCAGTTGTGCATAGCATCCCTCCAGTTAGAGAGCCTCAGAGATGAAATCTAGAAATTTATACTGAGATAAGGGAAAGAGAAGTTTTTCAGCAACATAGATTGGAAGATCTAATTACTTATCTTCTGCTTCTCAGTTTTTCTACAGTCCTTTTTATGTAACTTCCTTTCCTCCATTCTTCCCTGGTTCTAGAGGTATTGAATGATACCAAATCCTGAGCTTGTAGGGATTCTGGCATAAATAATGCTGTTTCACAATTTTCTTCTCTGTTGGCTAGGGATTTAGTTTTCTTCCATCTACTAAGTCAGTTACTACACATTCACCTCTTTTGAACCACCCAATATTTTATTGTTGTCCTCTTTTCTCCCGCCCTGTTCTTATGGGTTTAATTCTTTAAAAAAAACTCATTTTACTCTGGTTTTAGTGGGGTTTGGGGAGAAAGAAAATTTCAATGAAGACTTACTGTGTAAAGTTTTTATACTCAGTATGTTTTTAACAACGAATATATATTACCTTAATAATCTACTACTACTAGAGCTATATTTGTTTTATTTTAACTTTAGGAGCTACATGTGCAGGTTAGTTATGTAGGTATAGTGTGTAATAGTAAGGTTTGGCTGCTATTTAAACTATCAGCCAAATGGAGACAATGGTACCCATTAGGTAGTTTTTCAACCCTCTTCCCCTTCTCCCTTTAGGAGAACCCAGTGTCTGTGTTGCTCTCATCTTTATGTCTATGTGTATCCAGTGTTTGGTCCCCACTTATAAGTGAGAACATGTGGTATTTGGTTTTTCTGTTTCTGTGTTAATTTGCTTAGAATAATGACCTCCGGCTTCATCCATGTTGTTGACAAGGACATGGTTTCATTCTTTTTTTTAATAGATGCATAGTATTCCTATGACTTAGTATTCTATGGTATATACATATGTACCACACTTTCTTTACTCAAGCTAAACCTAGGTTGGATCTACGACCTGTAGTCATGTGAATGGTGCTGACAGGAAACTAGTTTGCTTTTATGACTTTGGTTTTGTGAATAATGTTGCAATAAACTTATAAGTGTAGGTTTTTTTCCTTTGGTTAAGCAAATTTCCATACTATTTTTCCATGGAGTATGTACTAACTTACATCTCCAACAACAGTGTATGTGTTCCCTTTAATCTACATTCTCACCAACATCTGTTGTTTTTTACTTTTTAATAATAGCCTTTCTACTGGTTTAATATGCATTTAATTTACACTGTTATGCATAAGATACATAATCTGATGATTAGTGATGATGAGCATATTTTTATATGTCTGTTGGCTGCTTGTGTGTCTTCTTTTGAACCTGAATAACCAAAACAATTCTAAGAAAAAAGTTATCATATTACCTGACTTCAAATTATACTAAATTGCAGTAGCAACCAAAGAAGCATGGTACTGGCACAAAAATAGGCGCCTAAATAAATGGAACAGAATAGAGAACCCAGAAATAAAGCCACATACCTACAGGCAACCTATCTTTGACAGTATTGACAAAAATATACAATGGGAAAAGGAAACTATATTCAATAAATGATACTGAGAAAATTGAATAGCCATATGCAGAAGAATGAAGCCAGATTCCTATCTCTTATCATATATAAAAATTAACTCAGGATGTATTAAAGACTTAAATGTAAGACTTGAAACCATAAAAATTCCAGAAGAAAACATTGGAAAAACTCTTCTTTATGTTGGTCTAGGCAAAGAATTTACAACTAAGAGTCCAAAGGCAAATGCAACAAAAACAAAAATAGACAAATGGAACTTGATTAAACTAAAAAACTTCCTCACACCAAAGTAAATAATCAATAGAGTAAACAGACAACCTGAAAAATGGGAGAAAATATTTGCAAACTATGTGTCTTACAAAGGAACTAATATCCAGAATCTACAAGGAACTCAAACAACAGGAAAAACAAACAAACAAATAACCCCTTAAAAAGAGGGCCCAAGGAATGAACAAACATTTCATGAATCAACTAATTATTTTAAATAGTTCTTAACTATAGGTTTTACCTAATGGAAAATATCAGTTTGGTTGTTTCTTTTTTAACAATTCCTATGACTTAGTTACTTTTCTTAATTTAATCTTATTATTAATTATTTCTGTGTCCAGATTCTTTTTCCATTCCATTCATTTTAGAAAATAAGATTACCAGAAGACAGTATAGTAACATCTTGAAACCGTTTCTTGCTGTGGATTTCTGAGATCAAAATTGGCCAAATTCTAGTCTATAAACTACTTTGGAATCTGCTGGTTATTGCAGGTTGATGATATTTTGCAGAACAACATGCTAGCCCTCCCCATTAGTTATTCTGAAAACTCCTGTGAAAAAAACAGAACCATAAAAATTTATTTTTCAAAGAGATGCATGATTAAGACAAAAATTTGAAGTATGTTCAATTCACTTTGGAAGCCCAAGGAAGTTTGGATAAGTATGAGAAGGTTTATAAAATAGACTTGTAATGCATGACAATTAAATTTAAAGGAGAAGATGACCTGTTTGGAGTTTAAAAAAATAAATAAAAGACATGCTTAAATTTAGAGCCAGTGTTGCAGTTGGGCACATGAGAAGGGCAGATGGTGTAAGGCAATTTAGAGTAACAAGCTTGAAATGCTCATTAGAAAAACTCTTCTCTTTTCTCCATGAATGAATATTTCTTTGAAATATCTGACACATGTCCAGGTATCAGATGCCAATTAGTATAATTGATTAAATTTAATCAGTAACAATCCTGTGTGCAGGGTAACCAGGTAAAGTAATGAGGAGACTGGGCTTGCTTGTGTACACTTTCAGGTTCTTTTACAAATACAGCATCATTTTCCTGACCCACTGTTATCTGCAAGTCACAGGGCTTGGCATGGCAAGCTATGAATTCAGACCTTGGTTTTTAAAAAAACCTCATAGCAACTTCTTTATTATGGAAATTTTCAAACAGTCTCAGAAGTAGAGAGAATAGTATAACAAATCTGATGTACCTATTTTCAGCAATTATCATAATTGGTCAGTCTTGTTTTATCTATATAGACACTCACTGCACCACTTCTCCACTCAGTCTATGGTGAAACAAAGCCCAGACACCATAATTATTTCATTTTGAAATGTTTCAACATATGTCTAAAATGTAATGTATTTTCTTTTAAAATATACTTGTACTGTCATATTTAAAATAAATTTTCTCTACTTGCGCTTAATACTTTTCCATTGTGTTGATTAGGGAAAATTTTAACACAAAACCTGAATCAAATAATTATGGCCCCTTTTCAAAAAGTTCTCATTGTATTTCATCACAAATGAGCATGAGATATTTTATGTTCAAACCCATTAAATTATTGATTTTTTGTTCAGTAACTACTTCCTTTATCTTATTATATCAGTATCTTTTCTTACTAATGTCAGTATTTCTCCACCAAATGGCTTTGCTTGCTGGAACAGATATCTGAATAGGTGTTTTTCTATTACACATAAGTGTCTTAATTGGAGTGTAGCATCCTCTAGCCATAAATATTTAGAAAATAATGCAAACACAGCATTTTTGTTCAGCATGTGAATTCTTCCCAGCGTAACATCAGTTAGTTCTCTGACAAGCGTACCTAGAATGGTGTTCCGTTGTTTGAAATAAATGTCTTAAAGTCTAGATTGGATTTTCTGAGCCAAGAGATAGTCCAGTGACATTATCAGAAGCCTGCTGGTATTGTAATCATGGTACGGTGACAGTGCTTTGAAAAAATGAAGGTAAACTGCGGGTCCACTTCTGTCTCTGTTAGCACTCAACGAATGGTGGCTAATGAGTAATCAATGAAAACCAGTATGACAATACTCTTACTACACAGGTATATCCATTTCTATAGGAAAAACATCATCTCCAGTGACATCTTTACTTTATAGAAAACCTGCAGCAGCTTTTAAGCACATCAGAAACAGATGAGCAAATCTTGCAATGAATACAAAGTAGTATATTTGGGTATTTTTAGGAAAAAGAGAAGGTGGAAAATTATATTAGAGCCTCTTCATTCTCGGCTAAACCAAGAAAGCACTATTGCCCTTTGTCTACAGACTATAACTCAAGGTATTATATTACACTATGGAACTGTGCTGACCCAAATTTGAAGGTCACAGGGAATTTTTAAGTTATACTGGACATATGATAACATGGGCGCTTTTGAGGGGATGTTGGACTGTGTCTATAAATGCCTTAACTCCATTGCCAAGGGGCAAAGATTGCTTTTTTTCTACTTCATTTCATTTATACATTGCCAATTGTCTCAGTCAGGAAAGGTGAGGTTATGCTGCAATAATAAAACCCCAACATCTTAGAGGTTTATGTCTCACTGACATAAAACCTGCTGAGGGGCAAGGCATCTCTCTTGGGGAAACATCCTCCATATGTTGGCAGGATTATTTTCTAATTTATTTAGTTTAATATTGCCCAAATTCACCACACTGTATGTTCACCATTTTTTGAGGAGATTAAATAAAGATGCCTTCTCCTCAACCCTTTTATAGCACTTTCACATCAGCATAGACGTCCACGAACATTTTGTCAGTAGAAGAGACAGCATAAAGAATGGTATACCAATTCCTAAACACTTCCACACTGAAGTGGCATGTGTCCTCTCCATTCTTGCTTTATGAGCCAAAGCAAGCCACTCAGCTATACCTAAGCTCAAGGAAGCAAGACAATGTAATCTCCATATAATCAGAAGGAGAGAACAATGGAATTCCTGGTGGGTCTCATTGGTGTTTACCACAACAGTTGTGTTCTGACTTATTTAGTTGAATATTGAGAAAATTCTACACTTTAGAGTAGAGTTTTGGTGAGAAAACAAACCAAAGACTTTATTTTTTGCCTTTCTTTTTCTTTTTCTTTTTTTTACTTTTTAACCAGAAACAGTTTTTCTCCCCAAACATTATGCATTACCAAAGATACTTTGACGACTTTAGATAAATGTTTTTCAAGCTTTAATGTGCACATAAATCACCTAGGACTTTGTTAAAGTGCACATTCTGGTTCAGTAGGTCTGAGGTGGGGACCGTATTCTGCATTTTTAGAGTTCCCAGGTGATGCTGATGCTGCTGGCCTGCAGAGCACACTTTGAATAGCAAGCCTTTGGTCTATCATTTTGTATAGAGAGCAAGAGGCACCAGATTGTAGTTGGATTCAAACAGAAATTTAGGCGACCTCCTCCCTCCCGTTCCTCCATTTGAAACAAGGGCAGTGTCTCAGGGTGATAGTTGTCAAACATGTAGGAAGACTGTCAGTGCAACTCAAAGCATGCTTCTAAAAGATAATTGGCTTTGTGTTCATTCATATTAAAACAGGACTGCTAGGAAGAAAGGAAACCTAATTGAACACTCAAAGCATCCCACTAAAAGCCAGCTTATAATTATGGTGGGAGTTACACAGCAGGGACACTGAAGGGAAAAGGAGAAACTGAAAACATCTTTACATTCTTGCTCTTAAGAGCCCTTCCTGAGATCAAATGTAATTTGTGCTAAGGAGGCAGCAACTGACAAGCTTTACCCCCAGCAAGTATCTCGGAGACAGGCAGTCAGAGCATTTGTCATCATGCTTCGATTTTGTCTAATTATTAATAGAACACTTATTTTTTTTCTCTGATCCTTTACTAATTAAGATTCTTGCATGTTATAAGCATTTCGCTTAGTACTCAGGATTCCAGATGAGCTGCCATTTGGCTCCAAGATGCAAATTGGCTTTAGAGGGCTGTATTAGAATCTGTGTGGATGTGCACTAGGGTAGAAATAAGGCTGGACTGGCTACGAATGCTTACAGGCTCTTCTCATTTTACCCAGAGGCTGTTTTTTTCTCTTTGCTCATTTGTAATGCTAGCTTGTGATGGTGGAATTGGGTGTATTGCTATAAATTAAGAACCATGCCTCATACTTCTTATTCTGCAGGTGTAATTCAAAGAACTGTCACAAGAAATAGCAAAGCTATATATTCTTTATAGTAACTGTCATAAAAAAATCCCAATTACTTTAAATTACCACAGAATGACTTCAAAATCAACCCTAGATCTGCTGCCCTTGATTTTCTTGAAATTAGTTCAAAGGGCAGAAGATAGAACAGTAACTTTTGTGGGGTATATTATATAGTAGTTACATTTTTCATGATCAAGGAAATTAGTTTACAGCTTCTTTCCTTTGAACTAATTTATTGAACAAGACAATAATTCTAGGTTCATTTCCTTATTATGCTGACACCCAATTTCTGGGGATGGGCATATTTCACTTCCTTTTTATCTTTAAAATATTTAACACTATAATTTAAAATCTTAGCAAATGCTTGATTTTTAATGTGATTCACTGAAATTCACCGGTATTAGGCCAAAGTATATAGCAATGCCTTAATCCTGCTTTGGGAAAGCCACTCCTCTTCTGGAGGTCCCAATGGAGATAGATGCACAATGGACAATGACAAAGACAAGGAAAGCCCCCCCTTGAGTCCTCATGTTCAATTTCCCAATGCAGGATTCTTTATTAAACTAGGCTGTAACAGGTGACTTAAGTGGGAGGTTTGGGGACATTTCTCTTAATCCCATCAAGGCTAAATTCTAAATTTAGAGACTGGCATAGGAGAAGTAACTAAAGAGATCAGAGCATTTAAGGATGTGTGACTAAGTAAGTAAATGAGTGAGGTGTCAAGGATTGTCCTCTAGAAAAGGCTCTGGCACACTTACTCCCTACACAGAGGTGAGTGGGAGGTTCCCAGGGGTTACATACCTTGGGAGGTTGAATTACTTCATGTGCCATGCTCCTTATTGATAGAAATGGTACATTGAAGGGAGTTGTTCATAATCTTTGGGGAAGATGGAGGGAATAACAGCCTTACATCCTAGAGTTCTCTAAGGTCTAAGAATCTAGGGAGCAGAGAAAGAGGTTTGGGGCCTTGGAAAATTTAATTGACAAAATAGTTTAAGTCTGAGTCATAGACCCCAGGGATAGCTGTAAATCTGGGATATGACACATAGAGGCCTCTTGAGGGTTGTGGAATGAATGCTGAATTGGTAGGTATGCCTTAAAGGTTTAATACGAGCTTAAGAGTACTTGGTAGGAGTTGCTGAGAAGAAGAAAAATATATAGGCAGCTGAAGTAACCCATGGAATTGTGGGATGGATGATGCTAAGAATACTAGCAGCTGCAAGCTAAAAATTCAGGACTCTCAGTCAAAAATCTCTTTTTATCATTTGCTAATTGCAAATGAAGGTACATCAAGTTTTAATACAAATGTGGAAACTCTGTCCATGAATTTACCTATTCTTCCACTGATTAATTCATTTATCTATTCATTTAATCTATCAAGAGAAAAAAAAGGAAACGATCCTACCTGTTTTTCCTTCTCTGACTAGAATCTCTGTTTTGGTGCATTGTCTACTGTTCTTACAGAGAGCAGTCACATATATAGCAATTGTTTTAGAAATTACAAATATATTTTAAAAACATATTTTAATGGGAGGCAGGATGAATGATGTGATGCAAAGTGCATTGCATCAAATAAATGTATCTAAAAACTTTGTATCCCTCAACTCCGAATCACTTGATTTCCCCTTATACTTGAAGCACTGGACATATTATCCATGAATGCAGTTTTTAAGAATTATTCCTACTTGTTATGGACTGAATGTTTATATCCCCACAAAATGTATTAGCTGAAATTCTACCCTCCAGTGTGGTGGCATTTGGAGATGTTTATGAAGGTAATTAAAGTTAAGTGAGGCCAGAAATTTGGATCCTTGATCTGATTGGATTGATGTTACTTTTAAGAGAAGACACCAGAGAACTTGCTTTTTCTCCCCATGTGTACACAAAAATGAGGTCATAGAAGCACACAGTGAGATGATAGCCAACTACAAGCCAAGAGAAAAGGCCTCTGAATGACACTTACCTTGCTGGCACCTTGATCTTGAACTTGTCAGTCTCCAGAACTGTGAAAAATAAATGTGTTGTTTAAGCCGCCCGGTTTATGATAATTTGCTATGGTAGCCTGAGCTAATACAATACTCTTACTTTCTAGTCTTATAAAAAGCACATGGAAATGATCTATAAGTTTAAGGTTTTTTTTCCTTGATGAAACAATTTTCAAAAACTTAAAAAACAAACTTCTTTCTAGATATTTTGAAATAGCTAACCTGATGCAAGTTTTTCCCAGGACAGGTTGCTTTTGGTCATTTTCCAGATTTTTTCTCAGTCATTCTTTTCACCACCATGTTTTGATATTTCAAATATGCTATAGACTCCTGCTGAGAGTATTTCTAGTACTTACATTACTCAGAGTTAAATTTCTCAGGAAATTTTATTTTTAATTATCTCTTCTCTCTGATGCATAGTTAACCTCTTCTTACTAGCCAATATCCTTGTCATTTGCCTCTCTTTCAACCAATGTCTTGTCATTTGCCTCTCTTCCTTATTCCTGACTAGTTACCTTACTACTTTTCTTTTCCACTTGCCTCCTACAGTATCTCCCTTTTCTCACTTAACACTTATTCAATTACCCAATTTAATTTGGCTTCTAGCTTCATCACTCCACTGAAACAGCTCTTTCTAAACTCACTAATGATTTTCTCTATTGACAAACCTAAAGGATGTTTTTTGGTCTTTCATATATGACTTTTGAACTGTATTCAACAGTTAGTCGCTGTCTTCTCAAATCAGTCTTTTAGTTTGCTTTCTATGATATAAGGCTTTCCTATTTGCACCCACACTTTTCTTGTGCATTTCTCCTCTGCAGACTCCTTCTTCACCTCTTTATTTTTCTGTATTGTAGAGCTCCTCTAAGCTTATTCCAGAATCTGCTCATCTTCTGATTCTGTAGTCTTTCCCTAGGCAATAGTACTGATGCTTTGATTTTAATTACTTCCTGTAAATAAGTGACTCACAAATTTATATCTTTGTGTGAGGGCTTTTTTATTGGCTCCAGGATAACCTTTCTCTTTACTTTCTTGATCATTCTCTTAGATGACTCAAAGAAATTTCGAGAAGAACAAGATTAACATTAATCTCATAAACTCTTACCCCAATCCCAGCCTTCTTTTTGAGTATTGCATCTTTGCATGGCATCATCATTCATCTAAGATATTCCATCTAGAATCTTAGCCATCATTTTTGACACCTCATTTTCCTCATTGTTGTATTTACTCATTCAATATTTATTCCACAAATATTTATTAAGTGCTGTTATGTACTAGACCCCATTCTTAATGCCAGACATGTATCATTAAGTAAGTCCACATCCAATTCATCACCTAGTCGTGGCAATTTTGCATCCTGTATATAACCAACTCCCTTCATTTCATTCATTCTCCTCCAAGCTATTATCATTTCTCACCCTACTGCAATAACCTTCTAGCTAGTCTATCCACATAGTTGCTAGAGCTAACTTTCCAAAGGCTGATAATCCTATCCCAGTCCACTTCTTCCCCTTGCTTTTGCTTAAACCCTTCCACCTCCTCCCCAGTACACTGAGAATAAAAAAAAGTCATTAGAGTGGCTTAATGAGCCATGACTGCTCTTGTCCCTGCTATCTCTCCAGTCTCATCTATCATCATGCTTCCAGTCTCCTACTACTCCAGCTCCTTTCCATCCCTTTAGCCACACGCTATTTGAATATTGTTATTCCCGTTTTATTCATAGTTATCATGACTTCATAGCTCAGCAAAATTCTCACTTGTACGGAGAGACTCTCCCTGCATCCCCAGACTAGATCTAATCCTGTTCTATATACTTCCATGGAGAAGGGACAGGTCTTTATTTTCTCCCCCACAGAATCTGCAATACTTAATGCAGTGTCTGTTGCATATTAAAAGTTAATTAACATTTATAAATGAACAAATAATATTTTTCCACTTAATTTATGCAAGCATGAGTTGCCCAGACTTTTTGCTCATTTGCTCTTTAAGGAGTTCATTGGTTTGCATGAGACTTTGCTGATGCTTTTCTTAGGCTTTACCTAGATTATTTATCTCTGTCCTGGAGTGACCTTTTAACCAGTTCCATGCAGGCACTGTCATTCTGGTTATTTAAGATGCAGCAGAGAACCTCAGACTATTTACTCTAAACCAACAGCAATCATTGGGGAATATGTAAATTAACATCAATTACTTGCATTTATCAAAATTTTCATTTAAATCTCATAGTTGAGCTGTACACAGTTGCATAAGTGATTTTAAAAACTGATATTCATAGGAGAAAATCTTGTAATTATGCTGGAATGGAAAAATGACTGACACAGAGGAAGATGGAACTATTTCTGTTGCTTAAAGTAATTTAGAAAAGTACCCAAACAGTTCAGTTATGGTCTTATGACTCTGCCAAAGTCAGATGCTAAAACTTGGCATGTCTGACTTTACATTTTATCTCTTTTTCCTCATCCTGCCTGTTTCCTGCAGTGCCACTGAAGAATAAAGAAGAGAAACAAAAAGTGGGTCAAGGAAGAATGTGGAACCTGGATAAGCCAGCAAATTAAAAGTACATCCAAAGATTAATAACAGTTAAAAAAAAAAAGCACCCTACTGTTATTGTTCATGGGTGACATGTATTGGGCACACAGTCTTGGGAAGACCTCTTGACTTCTTGATAACATGGGATCAATAATGTATATCTCATAAGGAGGGCAAAGGATCAAATGTGAATACTGTGAAGTGCTGTATCACACAGTTTATGTGATGATTATTTCTTTCTCTTACTAATAACCAGGTCTTGAGACTCCTTGGGATTCCTTATGTCCAAGACTTACTGAAATACTCAACTCTTTACTGTGCAGTTCTGTGTACCAAACACTACCCTAAGCACCTTCCAAATATCAATTCATTTGTCCTGTAAGTTTATTATGAATTAAATACTATTATTTCCTCACCTACAGATTAAAATACAGAGGCAAGGGAGTAAGTTGCTTACCAAAGGTTAAAATCACATGTCTAGGAAGCACTGTGGAAAATAGTGGCCTCATTCTAGAACAACTCCACCTCTTGACTTAAACTCCATCTCTTCAACTTACCTTCCACCCACAGGTCATGCATTCCATGTTTAGGACTTAGTGACTGTGAAGGAAAATTCTTTCCCCCACTTTCTGTTTGTCCTACTGGCTTGCTTTGTGTCTCCTGTTGGTACTGTGAAGGTTCTTACTTCAAGATAGGATTTACTGTTTTACTTTAATTTCCTTTCAGGATACCATGCCAGAGTGCTTTTTGAAATTTTGTTATTCTCTGCATCGATGATTTGTCCTTTGAAATAGAGAAATAACATTTGTCATCCTGACATTTGGAGATCTACACAGTGCCATTTGTCCCTTCTTAGCCTTGTTTTAGGTAGTAAATCAGACAAGGTGTTGGGGTGTCTCGCTTGAAGAAGAGATGGTATTCATAATAAGAGTCTCAGTGCTTGCATGCTGTGGATACAAGAGTGTTGGGATCTTTTGTTCAGAACATTTTTACCTCATGCAGAAATACTGTTCTTTTTCCTTTCTTAGATGTTCCCCTTTTCTCTCCCCATTGTGCTTTTCTTACAAAGAGCAAGGAATTCAGTCAGGCATTTTTCTATTTTGATATTAGTTGTTGATGTTGGAGCCTTAGCTCTTCTGATGTTAAGATTATCTGCATTTATTAATTGTCACTATTTCTCTAACTTTGGGGATACAAGTCTTAGAACTAATGGTTTGATCTGACTTATGGGATGATGAGATTGAATTACCCTTTGACTAATCTTTGCTATGTAGATGATAGTGGTAGAGTAATTTGTTTTATTATTATTTTTTGAGTTGGAGCCTCACTGTGTCGTCCAGGCAGTGAAATGCTTACGGCCATTGCAGCCTCCACCTGCTGGGCTTAGGTGATCCTTCTGCCTCAGCCTTCCAAGTAACTGGACCTACAAATGCCCGCCACCATGCCCAGCTAATTTTTGTGATTTATTGTAGAGACGAGGTCTCACCAAGTTGCCCAGGCTCTTCTTGAACCCCTGGGCTCAGGCAATCTTCTTGCCTCGGCCTCCCAAAGTACTGGAATTACAGGCTGAGCCACCATGCCTGGCCAAGTTATTTGTTTTATGTATGAGTGACTGTCTATTTCAAATTTAGTAAACAGTTTAAAAAATCTCTCCACTTAAATTTGAAAAGATTTCTAATTTCAAAGCAAAATTCTACATGTGAATAAGAGAATATTAAGCTATTTTTTCAATGTTAGTTTTTAACTGTTGTGATAATCACCTTTTGAGCTATGTAGGAAAAAAATATGTAGGAATAGAAAATATTTAGCCTTGTCTAATATACTAGTTCTCCTCTGTGCTTTGGATACTCTTGGATTATATTATTTGGACATAATTAGGTTGGTGAATATAATGATAGACACCTCTTTCATGTTTTTTGTGTAAAATCAGTGACAAATAATGACGGGGTAAATAATGTGCTGCTGTTATAGATCTTCTGAATCCCTAAACTAGAGCTGCCAGATAAACAGGACAGCCAGTTAAGTTTGAATTTCACATAAATGGTGACTACTTTTTTATATAAGCATGTGCCAAATATTTTCCAAAAAATTTTTTATGTGATAGGTCATTCTATATATTTATTTGTAAATGTGACAACCTTTATCTTAGGTTCTGTTAGTACCTATTGACACTTATTGGACACTGATTTTCCTCTCAGGTCTTTTAACCATAGCTAAGAAGTTTATCATTTCTCAAAGTCAAATCACCCCCAAAATGAGATTTAAAGTCATTATGCAAGTAGTCAGATAGATAAACAGATAAAAGAGGGCCATGCAAAGATTGTGATTAATTGACTTTCATCCACTTAAGGCCCATAAGAAATAACAATAAAGTCACCCCCCATGCCAATCTGTCCTGGAGACAGGCCAGCAGGCTGAATGAGCCAGTTATATTTTATCCCAGCAGGATGGTTGCTCTTCATTCAGTCTATTCTGCAGCTCTCAGAATGGGTAAGTCTTCTTTAAGGTTGACAGCAATACTGCAGGGGATGTGAAAGCAGCTCAAACACCATATTGCTTTTGGCAAATTCCACATTCAGTGCACATTCTGCACTTCCTTTGCCTTGCTCTTCTGCTTTCTTCCTGTCCTGTCTTTTGTCCCTCCTTGCTCTATACAAGTACATTCTGCCTCAGCCCTGGAACCCTGTTGAGCAGCCCTACTTATTTATAATTCACTCTTTAAACTCAGCCCCAATACTTAGCAAAAGTATTTGGATCTTGTAGATATTAAAAAATCATTGTACAGATCAAAATGCTATACTCCAATTACAGCAAAAGCTGTTATTCTTGTGAAAGAAAAAAAGAAAAAACAAAATAAAAAAACAAACTACTTAGATTCCATTTAACTTGTAGATTTTATTTTATTTTTTGAATGAGAAAATCCTATTTGAAGAATGTTGTTGACTGGGCTTGTGATGGTATTTGCTGTGATAGGATTGATCTCTATCATGGGAATGGGTCTTTCCGATAAACCTTAAATTACCAAGCCAATTCCATGCTAATTTATGTAAACAATGGTATTATTAAAATCATGACAAATATTCACTTCCACTCTTCATCACAAATTACATGTAATGAGCGTAAAAGTGTCTTCATCAGGAATAATAAATAGAGTGAAATCTGTTTAGTTCTCTATTTCTTTTTGTTTACATACCATACTTTTCTTACAAGTTTTCTAGACTTTTTCTTTCAATTTTTCTAGTTGTTGACATAACGTCTTGTTAAAGAAATAAACTGAAAGCAGTCTTGACATGAAAAAAGTATAATTTCATTTTGTGGTTCTCATTTCACTCATGTCTTTTTGTATTTTATAGTGTCATCTTTCTGTGGCTACAACAGAGTATTGTTTGAGCTTGTATTTGGACACAAGCTCATTTACCCTGGTGTTCATAATGACATCTAAAGAGATGGTTGCCAGGAAGGCTTTTGTCTTTTGCCTTACACATTTACCATCTTCAAGAATATCATTGGTTTAGATATTCAAATCATCTATGATAACCCTCTGTTAAAAACGAAAAGGTTGTTGTTGATGCAAGAAGAAACTTCTTAGAAAATGGGGTCTCTTTTTTAGCCCCAGAAATGACTTATCACTTATTGAAAAAACTTGAACTAAGGAAAATATATTCAAACCACTGACAGTTCAGTCAGGATTGTTATTCTAACAAAAATATTTGAACTCTAGGCAAGGTTTTGGCCTCTGTGCTCTTCCCCTCAAATGGGCTGTCTGGCTGTCAGGCACTCAGATAACTTTTTCTATCCTATGACAGCTTCTGCAGTGAAAGTGACAGTCTGTCTACAGTGGACCAACATGCAACTACTTGATGTAGTGTATCCGAGGGGTACGTCACTGTTTTACCAAAGCTTTCTTATATGACTGATTAAGTTAATATTGAGAGTAAGTTACAGCCCATCACTTCCTGGGAACCAGAGAGTTCAAGATAACCACACTTTTGTTCAAATCAGCTGAGGTAATGACAAGTAGAGTATTAAAAAATTTTTTTTAGTTATCTAAAATTCCTTCCTACAAGGTTACCTTGTGCTGGACACTTGAGTGAGTAGCCTTTCCATCTCACCTCCTCACACATCAAAGTTTGAGGAGGTCTTTCTGATCAAACAAAGGCAGTGGATAGAAAGGTCAGTTGTCATGGCCAGTATTCTATGGATTTCATTTTGGATAGAAAACTACCACAGTTCAAATATGGATCCTTTAGATCCTCTTCTTCATAAGAATAATCTGTGAACATTGTTGCCTGGAATTATCATTCTTTTCAACATATTTAAGTGATTATTTTGTGCAAAATACAGCATTGGCTCTACAGTAAATTTTACCATTTCTACTTGCATTATCCCTTAGAAAGCCCAAATTAAAACTAACTAGTTGAGCTGTCCTGTGATTCTTAGTAGAGACAGCCTAGTAAAGAGCAGAATATTCACAACTGGATACTGGACTCACAACAGGGGCCTGTGCTTCCTACTCTGGTTATGTCACGTATCTCATGTTTAATCCTGAAGAAGTTCCTTAACTCTGGCTCTGGATTTCCTCATCATTAACAAACATGGGGTCAGCTGAATGCTCCTTAAAGACTACTCCAACTCTACAATTTAGTGATGGTTTGTGACCTTTTAGTCAAAGGGCTTCTCATTATGAGAGTTGTCTGACCTTCCCTTCAGGTCCTTGTGTTGTGTTTTCTTCATATTTGATTTTTTCTTCCAGTTCTTTAGGGATTGTGCTGTGTCTGCACAACATTCTCTTTCAAAAGACACACTCACAAAGACAATTTATCAGTTTCCATCTAGAAACACTATCTTCCAAGCATGATATTTGTGGCTTTTCAGTTCCAAAGTATAACATTACTCAGAATGGTCTACTCATAAATAGATAGGGTTCAAAAGATATAGATTTTTAGAAAATAGGATATGCTTCTAGGTGGTTTCAGTCTGCTCTCAAATGTTTGTCTTGAGAGCAAGCGACACTGAGTCATTTTTGTTGTTGTTGTTCCTTAAAAATGATCTTACTCTCCTTGTCGCTATTTTGAATAGACAATAACAAATAGATTAGCATGCTTTATTTTTGGAGAAAGGAGAGGAGCAGAGATGAATAAGATAGGTGTACATGTGTTTGTATGCACTTGCAGAGGTTCAGAGAGAAATGCCGTTTGTGAAAAGCTTCCCTGGAGGAGCAGTTTAGAATTTGTTTTGGTGTAAATTGAGCCAGAAGTTTGAAAATAAAAAAGAGACTTCATAAATGCTTGCTTTCTGTATAACCACCTTGTTAAATAAATGCAGCATTGCAGCATTTGGACCAATTCTGTTTTTCTAATTCCATTGTACACTTGGGAAAGCAGAAGGCGTTTTGCATTATGCAGAATCTGGTGTTTGGTTATTTGGAAAAGAGGGTTGCTTTAACCACTGGGTCACAGTAAATGACTACAGATGCTAAGAATATGGTGATGGTGTCAGCAATAAAATCTTTGCCACACAGATTGTGAAAAATTACAGGAGGGTAGGAAATAATTTATTTTGCTAACAGCCTATTTCCCATCTGTAATTTGTACCTGTTGAAGCTGAAAGTGCACTCCTTGTTTCGAGCCTGTCCTTGCTATCCCTTCTTGCTGTCTGTCTCCTTTATTTGACAGGCATGCAACAGTTGAAGGCTTAAGTTCAGATGAGTGCTATTAGCAGCAACCTTTACAGTCCACTGGGGATTAATTTAATTTTTTTTGCCTGTGTTTTTACAATAGTTTCAAGATGCTGGAATGTAGATATAGTTGTTAAAAAAAAAAAAGAAAGACAAAGAAAAAAAGAAAGATTTAGACAGGTTGATTCATTTAGTTACCCAGCAGGATCTGAGTACATTTTAAAAAGTTAAATTCCAAAGAAGAAAATCAAATACACATCCTCATCCACATACAGAAGCACTACCACACAATGCATAAATATGTACACACTGTGATCGTGATTTCTAGACCAGTCAAGAAATGCTTTCTTATGTATAAATAAATTAGGCTTTAATAAAATATTTTAAAGCACCTTTACTTTGGTTTATTTTTTTCCCCTTGTATGAGACTTATTAGATATTTATATAATTATGCTCTTATAGGATCTTTATTTTTCAATAATTGAACCCTCCAGATTCTAGTAGAAATTAAGAGTTTGTTTATTTTCTATGTTGGGGATGGGTGGTTGTATTTTATTTTACTTGTTTGATTGTAGCTAACATAGAAAACTCTTTTATCCTGTTTTTTTTTTTAAGTTGCGTAGGAACTCTATTTCTGTGCTGAATAGGTAGATAGAGCTGTAAATTATATGTGTTGTATATGTGCTAATAACAAGTTATTTCTTTCTTATGGCCTTTCCAAGAAATAGTTCTGAAAGAGAGGCAGCAGGAAGTGTGTCTTGCTGTTTTTGGAGCATGCGGAGACTGACTGATACCCAGAATAAGGTGAAAATGTTTAATTTGTATACATTCACCTCAGTTTGAAATGCAGATGAAAGTTGCATTTCTATTTATGAGTGAAAGATAGCAGGGCCTGATAAAAAATCATAAAGAAAGATGGAAGCCCCAATGGCAAATTTCACGCTAAAAATTCCATCATTTGTCACATATCCATTGTAAGAAAGGAGAAAAAGCTTGAATTTGCTTAATATACTCTAAATTCAAACTAGCTTAGATTTTGATGTGTTGTTAGGCCATTCAAAGAGCATATGCAAAGACCTAAGTTCTTATTTTTTTAAAGTACAGGGTAGAAAAGTTGAGTGTCCTGAGCACTTTCTTTTCTTAGAGATACATTGACATGTTTTACGGGTTTTCCCTAATATTCAATGCCTCATTTGGTTGTATAAGAATTCAAGCTTTGCACAGAAAGACAGGGGCCAAAAAGAGCCTTAAGGGTATTGAATTAGTGCATTTGGTGGTGCGGAGGTTAGAGGGCAAGTGGCCTCAATATTTCTCATGGTCACCTAATAGTGTTAATGCTCTGTAAAATGAACTCAATTTAGAGCAGTTAGACTCCAGGAAAATGATGAAGTAGAGTGCCTTTATAGTAAGCATACCATTTCAAGACCTCAAGGCTATTTTCCCTTCTTTCAACTGCCATATAGTACTGTGCACCTTTGCCTGCCATCCACAAACATACAACAAAATGAGACAGACCCTAACTCCTATTTCATTTTGAAATCTTACCAGGTTTGCTAATTAATGATCTATTGCCTTCCTGCCCTAATATGTTAGCTGATATTAGGTGTGTGACCCATTTTTGTGTCTGCATTACACAAAATTATGTGTCTGACAGAAATTATAGGTACTAGAGAAGATATTTAGAACTGAGGTTCTTTTAATATACTATCGTAAACATAATTATCTTCTCTATTCAAAAATGACAATGGTCGTACAATCAACAATTGATGGAGATGCAAAAGATGCAAGAAAAATGAAACATGACTTCTTACTTCTTCATAAAATGTAGAATTATATTTCTTTTTTTTTTTTTTTGAGTTGGAGTCTCTCTCTGTCGCCCAGACTGGAGTGCAGTGGCTGCTCCCTGCCACCGCAGCCTCGACCTGCTGGGCTCCGGCGATCCTTCCGCCTCAGCCTTCCAAGTAGCTGGAACTACAGGCGCGCGCTATCACGCTCGGCTCATTTTGATTTATTGTAGAGATGAGGTCTCGCTGCCCAGGCGGGTCTCGAACCCTCAGGCTCAGGCAATCTACTCACCTCAGCCTCCCAAAGGCGCGGGATTATAGGCTGAGCCACCGAGCCAAGTTTAGAATTATATTTCTTGAAACCCTTTTTCAAGTCATTTTTTTCTTAGCACTTAAAGAAAATTAAGCAATGTAGGGAAACAAGAGTGATTACAAGTACAGTGAAATATTTTAACTGTTAATTTTTATGGCTATGACACAAATTGAGAAGCAGTGGAGTATTGTAATAAGAACACACACTAGCATCAGATAATATGGGCTTCCGTAGCAGTTATACATTTTATTTACTGGGTGATCTTGAGCAAGGCACCCAACTTTTCTGAAATTGCTTTTTTTGTAAAAATTAATTATCAAGGACCCTAATGAGATGGTGCAAGTGAAAGTCTAC
This sequence comes from Carlito syrichta, assembly GCF_000164805.1. Lineage (NCBI taxonomy): Eukaryota > Metazoa > Chordata > Mammalia > Primates > Tarsiidae > Carlito > Carlito syrichta. The sequence goes on along the minus strand of NW_007248568.1, from coordinate 991,710 downwards.
CTACAGATGGAAGGTGTGTTTGAATGTTAGATATCATTAATAACAAGTAGTTTCCAAACTTGTTTAGAAACACTGCTTGCAAATAATTAAAAATCTATTAGCTATGATATGTGTAGTGGAAAAAAGCGTGATCAGGGAGCTGCAAAGCAGACTTCTAAAAGATTGGGACAATTATGTACATAGCTTGAATGTATTGATTTAATGCTAATTATTTTTAGCTTCAGTGAGTTTGTCAGGCATATAATGAGACATTAATATATCTTAACTAGTTGGATCGGTTTAATTTTCCATGTAATTTTCAAGACCGTATTAAACAGCCTATAGCTATCATATGGGATTTTAGAAAATATCACAGTTACTTTATACTAAGGCATTATCATTTTGGGCAGTGGTTTTAGGGAAAAGTATAGTAATAAATGCAATGTTAGATTTATATTTTTTCATTCCATTGAAGGAAGTTTAAAGGAAAATAAATGTCAACAACCCAGATGAAGTTGGTTTTACTTCAATTACTTACACTTATAACATTTATTTTTAATACTATAATGAAAACAGCAGTATAGTAGATTATAACTCCGGTCAAGAAGAATGTTAGAGTAGTAAAAAATGGCTTAGTTAAAAACAGAAGAACCACTAATCATGTATAAGGCTGGTACCCAGAATATCTTTGACTAGTGTGCACAGAACCTAGTGATTGAAATATGTTGTGGAAATATGTGAATTTTTAATGAAACTGTAAATCCCTAGATTTCTAGGCAGCATGTATAGCCTAGGAGAAATAAGAAATACAAGTAAACTCTTCCTGTGGCTATTTATAAAATGAGTTTTTAGGTAAGTCCGTGAAAGTCTATAGCTCATCATGAGACATCAATTAAGGGCACCCAGGAGATTTCTCTGATGACTTCCAAGGTGAGTGTTGTGTTTACCTTTCTGCTGAGAAACTCTCAGTTATGTTCAGTGATGTGGCTGGATTCCTGTAGAAGGGGGTAAAGAGAATATTCTTTAAGCCCACAAACAATCATAGAGTGTTAGAAATTCAAGTGTCTTTAATATCATATGGTATAACCTTCTTGCTCTTGGTAGATGAGGTAAATAGACCAGAGTAGTTTGTCTGAGTTCCACAGATATTTATTGCCCCTAGGAATAAGGAAACAGGATGAAGGTAATTAATATTTGCTATTTTCTGGAAGATTATACAGTCTATACCATAAATCCACATTTGGGTATCATTATATCTATTTTTCAAATGAGAAAGTTGAGGTTCAATAAAGGTAAGACATTTTCATAAAATTCACTTGTTAGTAATCTGCAATATTTGAGCCCAGAATGATCTCACCTTTCTACTATGTCTCACCCTTTCCTCAGAACTTTAATAATAACAAAGAATAGTGGTTTCTTTTTCTTTTATATTATGAGTTGCCACTTTCAAAAGTGTTGAATATGTTTAGACAAGGTGTAACAAATAATCTAAGAAGGGAAACAGGAAGAAAAAAAGGTTCCATGAAGATAAAAGAAAAAATTAGTGACAGGATAAGGAATGTGGTAGGTATATAAAACATAGCAAAGCACAGTGAGAGAAATAAAGTAAATTCACCACTTTTGGAGCTATGTAAATTTCTTAGAGCCTAACAAATGAAGCTGCACCTTAATCAGAAGATACAAAAAACTAGACTATATGAAATCCTAATGATGCAAGAAATAAATAGAATAAATATAGCTACAACTCCTAGGCTTCATGGTGATTAATGTCTTTCAACTGAGGACTCTAGAAAAAAGTAAATTGACATGCCCATTCAGAAACTGAGTTGCTTTCTAGGAGCATACATCTAAGTCACATATAAGACCTGGTCAGACTCATTAAAACCACTAATCAATTAACTCCAGGTGGGACTGAAAGAATAAACAAAAAGCCTGCTTCCAAACCATGTTTCAAAGGAAATTTTCATAAAGAGGGAAGAAAAGACTGCTGAAATAAACTTAGGCACTGTCACCTGCTAAATCTTTGCTTTTCAGGAGTCTCAGGAAAGAAACCTGGTGGACTTTATTTAGCCCATTTTTCAAATACTATTGACCATGGAGCACTTTTTAAGTGACATGTATATTAATGCATGGAACAAAGTTTTCCAAGTTGTGGTTCTTGACTATCTGGTGATACCACTGGTCTATCAAGTGAAACAGTATTTACAAATGAAAAAAAGAAAGAGATATTTTTGTTTATGTATATTATATATATTTCATAGCTTTAAACTAGAAGATTAATCATTAGATTTTCAGAAATTCCATTACTTTCTAACAATCTTATTTGTTTAACAAGTACTAAATTGGGCAGTTTCTCTTGACACACATTCACTTTTCAGGGAATGATTTATTCTGGCTAAAGTATTTGCATGTCATTTGCTTATTGCTTAAGCTTTCTAAGTTTGCATTTTATGTTTACAGTTCTCATTTTAGCATCAATTCCTTAAAAAATGGATCAATGAAATAAAATGTTTTATAAAACCATAAAAGTGGTAAAAACAATTGCTGGATAAGTGCATCATCTCAAAATAACCATGTAAATATAGAGCATAAATCTGTGTAGTCTCAGAAAAATGATTAATTAGATATAATATGTAAACACAAACAGTCAAAAAATAAAACTTTAGGTGAGAAATACAATAGAATATTCAGATGATACGTGAGAATTTAATTTTATAGGATAAACAATCTATTTATTTTTAGAACCTTGTCAAATATAGACCACAAGCCATATTTGTTAAGATGTTATTTTCAGAGTATGGTATAATACATCAATCAATCAACTAAGTAATCCAAATTTTTCAGAACAAGAATAAGAATAAAATTATGAGGAGGCCAGGGTGAGAAGACTGCCTGAGTCCACAGGTTCGAGATCAGTCTGGGCAACTTGGCTAGACCTCACCTATACAATAAAAAATTAAAATAAAATTAGTGGAGCATGGTGGCACGTGCCTGTAGTTCCAGGTACTTGGAAGGCTGAGGCGGAAGGATCACCTGAGCCCAGAAAGTCGAGGCTGAAGTGGCTGGGAGCATACCACTGCCTTCCAGCCTGGGTGACAGAGTGAGATTCCAGCTCAAAAAAAAAAAGAATAAAATTATGCTTTCCTTAAGAAATTCTTGAATCTTGTTATTAAATCAATAAATATACAAAGCTTACTGTGGAATTTTTTGATATTTTATGATATATTTATTTAAAAATATAAATCCTAATATTTCCAAAAGATTATAAACTAATATAACCAATGCTGTAGAGAAAAAAAAATTATTTACAGGTTATGATTTTATACTCAAATAACACTGTTGGATGTTGATGTTGACTAATCCCAAAGATATATGATTTAGAAAAACAATTGTATACTCTGGTTTTTCTTTAGATCATATAAATCTTTCACCTTTGTAGAAAAGCAATTGTTATCATGTCTTACTAAGTATTAAGTAGTTTCAGTTGGACCAAACCAGCGATAAGTTAAACATGAATGTGTTCTTGGTAAATATGCAGTGAACTTATGAGAGGAGAGTACTCAATAACTTTATACTTTATGTTTTAACTATGACTAAATCTAATACCACAGAAGATTTTTGAAAAGTTTTGTTAAAATTGTATTTGAGCTGTACAACAGAGCAGAAAAGATGTTCTGAGATGGGTATGGCCAAGTATGAACCATTTGTACTAGATGGATCAAGGAAATTGCCCTAAATTCCAAGGAAAAAATTGCTTTATTCATAGTAAACATTTGATTGGAAACACTTTTTCTTCATTCAATAAAATGAAATAATGAAAATTATTAGTGTGATGAAATTATTGTCAGTGTTTGTACTTCTTTTCAGGGTGTTTTGAGAAAAGAAAAACTTTTAAGACTGGTTTTTGACTGAGGTAGTTTGACTCAATGAAAAACAAGTACTCTCTCAGTTTTTGAAATGAAGATGATATAAATTATTTCCTCTTGATACTTAGTATGCTGATAATTTCATTGGCTTAGTCAAATGAGGAATCTTAGTGATATGCTTGAATCTTGAAAAGGCTAAGCTTACTGCTTAGAAATGGAAATAACATGACTTTTTTTTATTAAAGTATACCAGGATTGAAAATAAAACTAAATTATGGAGCAAATGGCCCAAATCATGAGTTTGGTTCTTACCCAATACTTAATAATTTTATTCACTAAGAAAAAGCATTGATAACATATCAAGGTTATATTTTACATTGATATCTAAGTTTTGTCATAAAAATACTTTGCAGGACCATATGTAATGTGGCAGATGAAAATAAATCTATTTGCTACAATCTTCCAAATTAAAATATTTTGTTTGAGTTGGAGTCTCACTCTGTCGCCCAGACTGGAGTGCAGCGGCCGCTCCCGGCCGCCGCAGCCTCCACCTGCTGGGCTCCGGCGATCCTTCCACCTCAGCCTTCCGAGTAGCCGGAATTACAGGCATGTGCTACCACGCCCGGCTGATTTTTTGATTTATTGTAGAGATGAGGTCTCGCTGCCCAGCCGGGTCTTGAACCCGCAGGCTCAGTCAATCCACTCACCTCAGCCTCCCAAAGGCGCGGGATTATAGGCTGAGCCACTGAGCCCGGCTCAAATTAAAATATTTTGAAGTGATGTTGTTGCTAATGTATGTTCTGAAGGAGCACTGAAAATGGTCTTCAAAGCTAGGCACAGTGGCTCATATCTATAATCCTAGCATTTTAGGAGACTGAGACAGGAAGATTGCTTAAGCCTAGGAGTCTGAGACTAGACTGGGCAGCATAGTGAGACCCTGTCTCTACAAAAATCAAACAAACAAACAAACAAAAATCAGCCATGTAGCTGTAATCCCAGTATTTGGTGGTGGTGGTGGGGGTGTTGAGCCCAGGAGTTTGATGTTACACAGATCTATGATTGCACCACTGCACTGCAGCCTGGGTGACAGAATGAGGATATGTATTTATTTTAAAAATATAATGTTTGATGTGAAATTTTTTTCATAATTTTTGGATCAGTGTTTAACTTTTTAGCCAGAACTATCTAAATTTGCTGACATTCTGATTGATCATCAAGGCAGAAAATCAGTCATCACAGATGTGTACCTAATCTATAGCTAATTTTAACCATTTTCCACTGGCATTATGTAGAGACCTTGATGAAACATTGGAAATAATATTATCCTTATTATTGATAAAATAATGAAAATACTATTTTTTAATATATGTTTTACTCCTGTGACTTAAAATATGACAATTACTTTTTTACCTGAAATCAGTGAAATGATTTGTGTCGAATAACTAGAAAGTGTTTTTCAGATAACATATTTGAGAAACATTGCTATAAAGGAATATTTTGAAAAATACTAGATGAGAAACTCAAGGCTTTGGAGTATGGAACAGAAAGATCATTAGCAAGGGAAATCCTATGTTTTTTTAAAAAAACAAACAAACAAACAAACAAATAAATGAAAAGAAGAAAGGAAGGAAGGAAAGAAAGGAAGGAACCGAAAAGAACAGATAAGAAAAGACATGGGACTTCACTATGTGGCTCAGGTGGGTCTAAACTCCTGGGCTCAAGTGATCCTTCTGTGAGTACCTGGGGCTATAAGCATGCACCACCACACCCAGCTCCAGAAATTTTATAGTTTCTAATAACAAAATTGAAATAAGAGAGGAGGGAGTCAGAAATAAAACATATATTAAAAATAGCATTTAATTATTTTTATCAATAATAAGGATTTTTGTCTGTCTTATTTTTTGTAGAGACAGGGTCTCACTATGTTACCCAGGCTGGTCTCAGACTCCTAGGTTTAAGCAATCTTCCTGCCTCAGCCTCCTAAAATGCTAGGATTATAGATATGAGCCACTGCACCTGGCCTGGAAGACCATTTTCAGTGCTCTTTCAGAACATACATTGGCAACTACATCACCTCAAAATATTTTAATTTGAAAGATTGTAGCAAGTAGATTTATTTTCATTTGCATATGGTCCTGGAAAGTATTTTTGTGTGATGTCAGAAAGTCCTCCATTTCATTTAGGTTTTCAAGTTTATTTCCATACATGTGCACATAGTAATCTCTGATAATCTTCTGTATTTCTTTGGGCTCAGTTGTGACTTAATCTTTTACATTTCTGATTGTGTTTAATTGGACTTTTTCTCTCTTTTTCTTGGTCAATCTGTCTGGGAGTCTGTCAATCTTATTTATCCCTTCAAAGAACCAATTTTTTGTTCCTTTGATTTTTTTTTTCTATTATATTATTGTCTTTTATGTCCCGTATTTAGGCTTTTATTTTGGTGATATGGATTCTTCTGCTGAAGTCAGGGTTTTGGTAGTTTTGCTTTTCCAGCTCCCTTAGATGATTTGTTAGGCTGTTAACTTATGATCTTTCCATTTTTTTCATGTGTGTTCTTAGAGATATGAATTCCCCTCTTAGTACTTTTTCACGGCATTCCAGAGATTTTGGTAAGATGTTTCTTTGTTTTCTTGAATCTTTTAATCTCTGTTTTGATTTCTGTGTTGATCCAGGAGTTGTTCAGCATCATGCTGTTTAGTGTCTGTGTCTTTGTGGGGTTTTGGGGAACTTTGTTGGTGTTGATATTTATTTTTGTCTCACTGTGGTTTGAAAAGGTATGTGGCAGTATTTCATGCTTATGGAATTTGTTTATGGTTTATTTGTGGCTGAGGATGTGGTCGATCTTAGAGTATGTTCCATGTGGTGATGAATAGAATGTATATTCCATGGTTCTAGGTGGAGTGTTCTGTAGGTATCAATCAAATTCATTTGGTCAAGCATCAAGCTGAGATTCCGGTTCTCCTTGTTGGTTTTTTGTCTTGATAATCTGTCAAGGCTTGTTAGTGGGGCATTTTAGTCCCCAGCTATGATAATGTTAGAGCCCATATCTTTTTTATAATTTACCTAAAAATTGCTTTATGAAAGTTGGTACTCCTATGTTGGGTACATATATGTTTAGGATGGATATTTCTTGTTGATGGATTGAACCCTTTATCATTATGTACTGACCTTCTGTATCTTTTAAAATTTTGATAGCTTAAAGGGTATTCTGTCTGATATTAAGATCACAACTCCTGCTTTCCTTTTTGTTTTGTTCTTCTGAAAATGTGTTTTCCATCCTCTTACTTTGAGTCTGTGAATGCTCTTTCTGGTAAGATGAGTCTCCTGAAGACAACATATTGCTGCATCGTGATTTTTTTTTTTTCCAATTTGCCATTCTGTGTCTTTTCGGTGTTACATTTAGTCCATTCACATTCAGGCTAATTATTGAGATGTGAGAGTTTATTCCTGTCATGAGGTTCTTACAGGGTTTGTTGTTTTTGTTTGTTTATTTGTTTGTTGGCTTTCATATGATTTTTGAATTGAATTATGTGTGTTTTCAGTCTTTTTTGTGCATTTTTGGCAAGGGCATGATCATTCTTTTAAAAAATTTCTTCTGTGTTTAATACTTTCTTAAATGTTTCTTGTAGAGCTGGTCAGGAGGTGGTGTAAACTCATAGGGAATGAATGTTTGGGAAAGATTTTAATTCTCCATCGCTGATGAAACTTAGCTGGGTAGGTAATTCTTGGTTGAAATTCTTTATCTTTAAGAATTTTGAAAATTTGGACTCCAATCTCTTCTAGCCTATAGTGTTTCTGTAAATAAGTCAGCTGCTATTCTAATTGGTCTTCCTGATAGGTAGTCTGAACTTTCTGTCTTGCAGACTTTAAGATTTTTTTCTTTTATACCTACTTTGTGTAGGCAAATTACTATGTGTCTAGGAGTTGGTCTTCTTATTTGCTGTCCTTCAGGGGTTCTCTGAATCTCTTGTGTTTGAATGGTCACATCTCTAATGAGATGAGGGAAATTTTCTTGGTCAGTTTCATGGAATGTTTGTTCCAGGGTGATCTCTGTCTCTCTATCTGCCTCAGAGATTCCAATTAATCTTAATTTCAGCCTCTTGATATAAATCACTCATCTCTTGGAGGTTTCTAAAATCTTCTTTTCTATGTTTCTACCAGTGTGGGTTAATTCCTTATTTTGGTCCTCAAGTTCTGACATTCTTTCTTCTGCTTGGTTAATTTTCTGCTTTCCATGCTTATCAGTTTGCTATTTATTTCATTGACTGTATTCTTTATTGCTGTCATCTCAGTTATCAACTCCTTCATTCTTTCCTCTTCTCTCTTCTCATTTCTATTTATTCTCTCTATTAATATCTCGATATCTAGGTTTGTGGATTGAGACCAGTCATTCTGGGGGCTCTTCATTATTTGAATTCTGAACTCTGTATTCTCAGTTGCTGTCTTCCCAGGGGTCTGTATGAGACCAGGTTCTTCTTCATTTGTGAAAGTTTTCCTCTCCCCTTTTCCCCCTTCTTTAATTCTGTTGTTCATTGATAAGGGGATAACTTTTATTTCTATTTGCTCAATCCCCTATTCATCCTTACATAGATCCTCTGGATTTGTTCTATTTTGAAGTCAGACTAGGGTTGGAGGGCTGTGCTTTTTGCCATTTTGAGATTTGATTAAGGGGGAAGCTGTGATTCAGAAGCTATCTGCAGATCCCAGTATCTGCTGACAGGTGTGTGGGCCCCCTATAACCCACTTTCCACTGCCTTACAATCTGCCTTGCATACAGTGGGGGATATGTTTGCTCCCTGAAAGCAAAATGATATGAGATAAAGGAAAATAATGAAAAAAGGAGAAAGGTGAAGAGAGAAAAGATGAGGGAAAACAGACAAGCGCACCAACTAACAAATAAACAAAGAAACAAAGACAGAAAAACAAACAAAAAACCCCCAAAACAAAACAAAAAAACACATGCAATCATACAACAAACAAAAAGCCCTGTACTTGCCCTCAAAGATATCCATACACAAACAGAAAAACTAAAAAACAACAATAACAAAGTACAAAAATGTAAACAAAAACAGAAAAAAGAGAGGGGGGAAGAAAGGTTACTCTGTGACCTTTTCTGGAACTTCAGCTTCCTTTCTCAAGCACTGCTGCCACTTTTGGCTTTTGCTGCTTTTGGCTGCCACTGTGTTGGGGACCACCTCCCATCTCCAGTCCATCCCCTCTGCTCTCAGTGCAGGCTGATAGGGTTACTCTCAGCATGGATCAGATGCCCTGTGGACTGCTGTGGGAGAAGGATGAATCAGATCTGGACTCATTGGACTCATCTGCTGCTGCTGCTGCTGCTGCTGCTGTCTAGTCTCCCATTCAGATCAGATGTCTCTGTGCCTGTTCCAACATGTGGTGGGTGGTACCTCTCTCTCTGAGTCTGATGTCAATTACAGAGGGGTGTGGAGATAACCTCTGGGTCTCAGATTGTAGGCTGGACCAAGTTGAGCAGGGCAAGACAGATTTCTGTCCAGTCCTGGGACAGAGAAAATGGTGGCAGTTGGCATTTTCTCACCAGCAGTGGGACTCAGTTTCAGATTTCCTCACTGTGCCTTCTCTATGGTTTCTGCTATTGTGCCTGGCCTGCTGTCACAGGTGATGACATGGGCTAGGTGCCAGCTCTTCTCTACTGCCTCCTCTCAAGAGATCCCTGAGAATAACAGATGATTCTGTGCTGGGGGTTCCAATCTCAGGGTAGTGGTGGACTGTAGTCACCCCTGGAGGAGAGCCCCAGGTGCTTGAACCTGAGTCTTCCCTCAGACGGACTTTCACTCACCCACTGGTACACACCCACTCAGAGAATCTTTATGGACACTTAATTTTGCAGAGACTCACACTCTGACCAGTTTTGTTGCAGTCTTGTCCTATCTTTCAACATCTCAAATTTCAAATATCACTTCAAAATGGTCTTATACTCCTCAAATGACATATGTGTTCCTGCCATTTTCTTTGACTGTCTGGCCTATAGCATGGTGACACAAGCATTCATTTGATTAATGCCATCTTTTGAGTGAACGTCATATTACACATTGCTACAGTAATTCAATTCAACTTCTAAAAGTAATACATAGATACTATCTCTTAAAATGTGCATACATTTTTGACACCCCCAAATATACATATATATTTAATTTATTTATATATAAATATACTTTTATTTATATACATAGTAATTGAGTTGTAAGAATTTTTCATAAAATTTGAATATTAACCTTTTTTCAGACACATGATTTGCAAATATTCTTTTCCAATCTGTAAGTAGTCTTTTAATTTTATTCACTGTTTACTATGTTGTGCAAAAGGTTTTTGGTTTGACGTAGTCCCATTTATTTAGTTTTGCTTTTGTGGCCTGACCTTCTGGAATGATATACAAAAAATCATTGCCAAGAACGATGTCAAAAAGATTTTTACCTATATTTTATTATAGGAGTTTTATAGTTTCAGATTTTAAATTTAGTTCTTTTTCCTTCTTGAATTGATTTTGGTGTATGGCGTAAGATAAGAATCTAATTTCATTCTTCTGCATATGGAAATCTAGTTTTCCCAGCACCATATATTGAAGAGATTATCTTTTCTTCATTGTGTCTTCTTAGTGCTCTTATCACAAATTAGTTTACCAAATATGTTGGATTTTATTTCTGGGTTCTCTCTTCTGTTCCACTTATCTGTGCATCTGTTTTTATGTCAGTATCATACTGTTTTGAATACTAGAGCTTTGTAATATAATTTTAAATAGAGAAGTGTGATGCTTCTAATTTTGTTTTTCTTTCTCAGAGTTACTTTGGCTATTTGAGGTCTTTTGTGGTTCCGTTCAAATATTAGAATTTTATAAAACACTTTATTTCTGTGAAGTTTGCTATGGAGATTGTAATAGAAATTATATTAAATATATATACATATAGCTTTTGGTGATGTGGATATTTAAATAATATACAATATTAATTCTCCTGATCCATAAGCAAGAAATATCTTTTCATTTAGTTGTGCTTGCCTAAATTTCTTTCATCAGTATTTTGTGGGTTTTTTTTGTACAGGTCTTTTACCTCCTTGGTTAAATTTATTTTTAAGTATTTATTTTTTATTTTTTTGATATTATTGTAAATGATATTGCCTTCTTTATTTCTGATTCAATCAAGTTGTCATTTGTATACAGAAATGACTTGATTTTTTTACAGTGATTTTTGTATCCTGCAACTTTACTGAATTCATTTAGTAGTTTCATGTTTTTGTGTGTGAACTTTTTGCAGTTTTTGACATATAATCTGCAAAGAGATATAATGTGACTTCTTCCTTTATGACTTGTATGCTTTTTTTCTTGTCTGATTCCTTTTGCTGGTATTTCTAGTACTATATGTTAGCTGTGGGTTCTTCATAAATAGCCTCTATATGTTGAGAAACTTTGCTTCTATACCAAAATGGGTAAGAGTTTTTGTTAAGAAAGAATGTTGAACTTTGCTGAATGCTTTTCTACATCAATTGAGATGATCATGTGAATTTTACCTTTCAATCTTTTAATGTGATGTATCACATTAATTTATTTGCATATGTTAAACCAGCCTTGCATGCCAGGGATAAATTCCACTTGATCATGATGTACAATTTGATGTGTTGGTAAATGTTATTTGCTAATATTTTATTGAAGATTTTTACATCAATGTTCATCAGAGATAGTTTTCTTTGTTGTGTTTGTCTGGCTTAGGTATCAAGATGATACTGGCTGCATAAAGTACATTTGGAAGTATGCTCTTCAGCTCTATTTTTTTGGAAATGTTTAGGAAGCATTGGTATTAATTCTTATTTAAAAGCTTGCTAGAATTCATCTGTCATGCCATCTGGTCTTGGGCTTTTTTAGCTGAGAAAATTTTAATTACTACTACAATTTCTTTGATTTTATTGGTCTGTGTAAGCTTTCTATTTCTTTCTGATTCAACCATAATAGGATTTATTTTTCTAGGAATGTAACCATTCCCTTTAGGTTGTCAAATTTGGGATATGTTGATTGTTCATAATAGTCCCATACGATCCTTTTCATTGCCGAGGTGCCTGTTGTAATGTCTTTGTTTTTATTTCTGATTATATATATTTGACTCTTCTTACGTTTAAAGTTAGTCTAGCCAAAGGTTTTGTTTGTTTGTTTGTTTTTGTTTTGAGTTGGAGTCTCACTCTGTCGCCCAGACTGGAGTGCAGTGGCATGCTCCTGGCCACTGCAGCCTTGACCTGCTAGGCTCCGGAGATCCTTCTGCCTCAGCCTTCCAAGTAGCTGGAACTACAGGCATGTGCTACCACACCTGGCTAATTTTTTTTATTTATTGTAGAGATGAGGTCTTGCCAAGTTGCCCAGGCGAGTCTCGAACCCACGGGCTCACGCAATTCACTCACCTTGGACTCCCAAATTGCTGGGATTACTGGCTGACCCACCCAGCTCGGCCAGTTTTTTATTTAAAAAAAAAAAAATTCTTACTTTTATTGATTTTTAATAAATTTTCTATTCTCTATTTAATTTATTTCTGTTCTGATCTTTATTATTTTCTTCCTTATGCTAACTTAGTTTGTTCTTTGTTTTCCAGTTCCTTGAGGTATATTCCGGGGTTGTTTTGTTGTTTTGCCCACAGTTTGCAGAATTTTATTTTTGACACATTGAACATGGTACTGCTTTAAGTAATCTGTGTATTTATTTCCTAAAAAGAAAAACAAAATTCTAGATAAGTACTTTTGTTTCAAAATAGAGATCAATTCTGGTTAAATTAAAATAAGAAATGTATTTGTTTGGAAGATTTCATTTATGCCTTGCCTTATTTAACAAATGCATAGAGAATCTACTATGTGCTAAGCCCCACTCTGGGCTCTGGGAGTAGAGCAAGGAACAAGGCAACGTCCTGCTCTTAGGAAGCTTATATTACCAGTAGGGAAAAAAGACACTAAACAAACAAATATATAATATGTCAAATGGTGAAAATAGACATAATTAAAAATAAACCAGGATTTGGAAGTGGAAATTGATGAGAAATGCACCAATTAGGCTCAGAAAACAGGAATTGTGGGAGGCTAAGCTGTTGTGGCCCCAGCCAAGATAGTCTGGGAAAGGTGCTGCTAACTCTACCTTGAAAACAGAACACTGGGGCTCTGGACACTGACTCCTGCCATCTGAAGTCTGCTTATGTAACTTCTCCAGAGTCAGAGACGTCTGATGGTGAGTCCAGGTCTCTTGCCCATGTTTGATCTATGCCGAAAGATGATCTGCTCCCCTTTGACATTTCTGGTAAAAGTATGGCTTTGTCTTCTACAAATTGGTTTTCCTTAAATTGGGGTTGCCAAATAAAATACAGAATAGTCAGTTATATTTAAATTTTAGATAAATAACAGATAATTTTAAGTAAAAGTAATATTCACATTTAACTGGATGTCCTGTATTTATTTTTTGCTTACTCTGACAAACCTACCTCAAACATAAAAAGGTGTTTGAATGCTGAACAGCCAAAAATGAAAAATGTTCATTAAAATTAGTTAAATGTGTAGATTTAAGGAAAACCAGTGCATAAAGCCAGTATCATAAAGCAGTTGACCTGTGAAAACCACAGGTTTTAACTGGGCTCATCCACTTGTACGCATTTTTTTTCTACTTCTGCCACCCCAAGACAGCAAGACCAACCCCTCCTCTTCCCACTGCTCCTTAGCCCACTAAAAATGAAGACAAGGAAGGAGACCTTTATGATGATACACTTCCACTTAATACATAGTAAATATATTATCTCTTTCTTATGGTTTTCTTAGTAATATTTTCTTTCCTCTAACTTACTTTATATAATACATATAACACAAAATATATGTTAATTAACAGTTAATGTTATTGGTAAAGCTTCTGGTTAATAGGAGGCTATTAGTAGCTAAGTTTTGGGGGAGTTAAAAGTTATACATGTATTTTCAACTGTGAGAGGGTTGGTGCTCCTAATCCTGCATTGTTCAAGCATCAATTTTATAGTATACTCAGTGCTAAAAGACAAATGTGTAGTCCTCCCTTGGTATTTACAGGACTGAGATTGGTTCTAGGACACCCACAGATACCAAAATTCATACATACTCAAATCCTGGTGTCCTGTGGAACCCACTTCTAGAAAAACTCAGCCCTCTTTATAAGATAATTTTGCATCACCTGAATACTTTTGTATTTTGCTCTACATTTGGCAGAAAAAAGTCTGTGTATAAGTGGCCCTCTGAAGTTCAAATCAATGTTGTTCAAGAGTCAACTATATATAAAGATCTTTGAGAGAACAACTGAGAAAACAAATTTATTAATTTTTGATCAGAAGTTGAATAGAGATTTTTGTAAAGCTGCAGAATAGGGGTGAATTTTGAGCTGAGTATTGAAATGAGTAGAAGTTTGCCAAGTTTTTTTAAAAAAGGAGGAATTTTACCATCAGAAAGAGCAACATGGGCCAATAAATAAAGCCATAAAATGACTGTCAGGAGTATGGTGTGGCTTTCACAAAGTGATTGTGTGTGTGGGAAGTGATTAGATTCAAGTCTGGAGGAGAAATCTGGGATGAGGTTGGGAAGCGTTTCAAGTAGCAGAAGAAACAGGGTTCGTTTGGGTATTTTTGAGTCAGAATTGAGTTTTGAAAGTTTGTTTTTAACTGTAGAGTTATTGTTCATGAACTTGATCTTGGTCTTATATGTTGTTAAACCATCTTGAGTCCTCAAAAATAAAAAAAAAAGAATTACCTTAAGTCACTTATTTATTAAAAGTGTGCTTGTTTGTTGGATAGGAAGAGACTCTCAGTATCTGATTCTTGTGGACTCTCAAAAGGTGGCATCAAGCTAGTACAAATGGTAAACCAGAGAGGTGAATTACATTTGGTGTCAGCATGGTGAAAATCTGAGAGGCAATAGCAGTGCTTTGGTGCAATGTGCTAAGGTGAAAATTAAGCCTGCTGAAAATATATATAAGACAGGAAGGAACTTCTTAGATGACAAGTGAGTCAAGGTGCATTAGCTGTGTTGTAAGTTAATGAGGCTGTGAGTGAATAAATATAATGACTTTTAGGATTTTTCCTTCAACAGTTATTTATCCACTTTCTCTTGGTACCTTAAAGAAGAAAAATATGAATCCTTTAATTTAAATCATAGTTTTTACAAAGGAGAAAGTATGCTGTAGTAGAATGCACAGTAACTATATTATTACTTGGAATTTTGTATTTTTTTCAGTTCAAGACTCCTGTGAACTTTGGTAAATATTTGTCTGTATTTTGGGTGGGGGGAAACGTAGGACATTTTAAAACATCTGTTCATGCCAAGACAAATTCATTTGTCTTCCAATTGACTTGAATCAAATAGGAGTGTAATATTAAATTAAGCACTTCTAATTTTACCTTACTTTGTTTATTCTATGTCTTTGAGTTTTTTTTTTTTTGGTCTAATTTTACTTCTTACTGAGTATATAAGCTATTAAAGAATGAGAAGTCAGAAACAAAACAATTAACAGGGTAATGTTTTAAGTGGCTTTTTAAAAGAGTTATTGAGAAACTCTACTTGATTATTTATAAATTTCATTATTTATTTTTAAATCTACTTCTGCCTCCCATGTTAATATGGATAATGGGAAGCTGATAAACAAAAATTCTGAATAGACTCTGTTCATAATTATGCATTAACAGATTTATACCACTGTGTTATAGACGATATACACATAGGCATATAAACACATTTATATTTATACAATACAAATATATATTTTGAGAATTCTTATTCTGTAAAGGGCCAATAACTAGCGTTGAGCACACATAATATAAGAATAGACAAGCTAAGACTAACTCTGCTTAAGAGTAGGAAGTGTGCATTGAGATAAGGGAGGATTAACAGAGCTGAAAGAAAAACTGAACACAGCAGAAAGACATTTTGAGAGAAATATTTAGTCCAACTTGACTCAGATGGGATTCTGAAAGCATAGACTTTCTTTCAAAGAATAATCAGAAAAAAACTTGAAATAAAGCATCATTTTGGAGGGAGTTAAGGAGATGTCATAAGGGCAGTTTTTGGCATACACAAAGGATTGTAGCCACTATGTGACCAGAAACGTCTGTGGTTTCTTTGAGAATCTGCATTTTAAAATCTCACTGGCCACAGAGTAGAGTGTTCTGGAGATTAGGAAAGGAGCTAGCTTCCTGTTAGTTAAAGCTGTATTCATTTTAATAAAGTTTTATAATTTCTCTGTGGAGAACCTGAATAACTTTTAATATACTAATTCTTTGATACCACAGCATGGAAAGATAGTGTTTTTTCCTTCTGAATATATTTCTAGTTGCATGTATAGAAATGCAACTGACTTTCTTACATCCAGCCACTTTGTCCATAGATATAATAATCTCGGAGTTTTTTCAATGTTTTCCAATGCAATTGATTTCAATGCAATTTATGTTGGCTTCATCAAATGAGTTTAGACTATTATATTTTGTTTGTCCTGTATAAAATTGGAGTAGTTGCAGTCTTTAATTGTTGGTGAAAACTTTTTGTGAAATCATCTGGGCCTGGTGTTTACTTTGAAGGTGACTGAAGTTTAAACATTAAAAAAAATAAATAAATTCCAGCTTTTGGGGGATCCCTTCATGTATGGTAATGATTACCACAATTGCTGTAATCAACATATTCATCACTACACGTAGTTACTCTTTGTATGTGTGTGGGAGGGAGCACACAGGGTGAAGATGATTCTTCAAAGACATTTTTAAATAGTTATTGGACCATTTATAATTTCAGTAGCTTTAGGAGGCACAAACAATTTTTGGTTACATGGATACATTGCATAATGGTGAGTAAGTCTGGGCTTTAAGTGTACCTACCATCCTCACCTGTGCACATTGTCCCTGATAGGTGTCCCTTCATGCCTTCCCACCCTCCTCCTTCTGAGTCTCCAATGTCCATTATACTATTCTCTAAGCTTTTGCAGATCCTTAGTTTAGCTCCCACTTATAAGTGGGAACATGTGGTGTTTGGTTTTCTGTTCCTGTGTTAGTTCACTTAGGATGATGTTCTCCAATTCCATCCAGGTTGCTGCAAAAGACACTTCATTATTTTTTATGGCTGAAGAGTATTCTATGGTATATATAAACCACATTTCGCTTATCCGCTAATCAGTTGATGGGCATTTAGATTGATTTCACATATTTGTAACAGTGAATTGTGCTGCAATAAACATATGAGTACAGGAGTCTTTTTTGTATAACAACCTCTGTTCCTTTGAGTAGGTACCAAATATTGGAATTGCTATATTTGAATAATAGATCTACTTTTAGTTCTTTCAGAGATCTCCATACCAATTTTGATAGAGGTTTACTTTCCCACCAAGAGTGTATAAGTATTCCCTTTAAACCATAACTATGTCAATATTTATTGTTTTTTGATTTTTTTAGTAAGGACTATTCTGACTGGTGTAAGGTGTAGTGTATCTTAATGGGTTTTAGTTTCAATATCTCTGATGATTAGTGATGTTAATCATTTTAAAAATATGTTTGTTGCATCACATGTTCTCACTCATAAGTGGACCTTGAACAACTACGGTAATAGTATAAGGATTGACAGTAGCGGGAAACTGCGGGGGTGGGGGGTGGGGAGGTGGGATTGACAGTAGTGGATATCTGCCTGGGGAAGGAGGGGCACACCTCACCAACAGGGGTACCTGCACAGTGAATATTCATATACCCAACACTGAATTGTACTACACAATTTTAAAATAAAAATTAAAAGAGGAAAAAAAAAATTTTGTTGGCCATTGGTGTAACTTCTTTTTAGAGATGTCTGTTCATGTCACTTCCCCTCTTTTTAATGGGGTCATTTGCTTTTTTCTTGTTGATTTGAGTTCTTTGTAGATTTTGGATATTAATCCTTTGTTGGATGTTTAACTTGTGAATGTTTTCTCTCATTTTTTTTTTCCTATTTATTCTGTTGATTATTTCTTTTGCTCTGCAGAATCATTTTAGCTTAAGCTCTACTTGTTTTTTTTTTTTTTTTTTTACGTTTGCTTTTGGGGATTTAGCCATAAATTATTTGCCTAAGCCAATGTCCAGAAGAGTTTTTTCTAGGTTTTATTTCAGGACTTTTATGGTTTCAAGTCTTGCATTTAAGTCTTTAATCTATCTTGAGTTAATTTTTGAAAATGGTGAGTGATAGGAATCAAGTTTTATTTTTCTGCATGTAGCTATCTGATTTTCAGAGCACCATTTATTGAATAGAGTGTACTTTCCCATTGTATGTTTTTGTCTGTTTGTTGAAGATTAGTTGGTGGTAGGTATTCAAGTTTAATTCTGGATTCTCTATTCTGTTCCACTGGTCCATATGTCTGCTATTGTACCAGCACCATGCTCCTTTGGTTACTATCTAAGCTTTTTATGTCAATTCAGGACAGGTAAGGTATATTTTTCTAAAATTTGTTCATTTTGTCTAAGTGTTCCAAATTCCTGGCATATAGTTATTAATAGTTCCTTTATTATGTTTCTAATATATATGTAATATGTTTTTACATTATTAATAATATAATTTTATATCTTGTTTCTTATTCTCTTGATCAATTTTGCTGAAGGTTTCTTTGCTCTATTACTTTTTTTTTCATAAACCAACTTTTGCCTTTTCTAATCTTTTCTAATGTGTCTTTGTTTTTCTTTTTTTTTTCACTCTTTCTTGTTATTGCTTATTTTCATTTTTCACTGTTTTGGTTTTATTCTGCTTTTGATACTTTTAAAGATGAACATTATATCTAGCATTTCATAGTTATTTTTGTTCTCTAGTTCTTTCAGCATTGATCTTGGCTAAGAAATCCAATTATTTTACTAGATTTACATTGAATTACATTAATATTGGATTATTTATTTTGGGGCTTTCTTCTTTTTCTAACAAGTATTTATAACTATAAGTATTACACCTTTTTATTTTCACTTCATCCCACTAGTTTTTATCTAATGTGTTCTTTATTGACAGTCTGTTAAAGGTATTTAAAATGTTTATTATTATTTCTTTTTAAGTCATAAGTTAGTGTGTTTTCAGATTTCTAATGATGTGGAAATTATTTATCTTTTTGTTCTTCATTTCTACATTGGATTAGAGAGTATACTTTTTATAATATTTATTTAACATGACAAAAGGCTATCTTTATGACTTAGTACTTGATCAAATTTTACAAATATTCCACATTTGCTTGAGGAAATTATGTATCTTCTACTTCCATTAGGCCAAATGTGCTTATTGTGGTTTTCAGATTTTATATAGCTACGATGATCTATTTTTTGGGGAGGGGGTATACTTGATCTACCAATAATTGAGAGAGATGTGTTGAAGCCTTCACTATGATAGTTCACATTCCAAAAAATTTAAGAAGAAACTTATTCCTGAAATTATTTCAATTTTTGTATTTTGGGATTAATATATTAGGTACTTACACATATATGTGTTTTATTGTTATATCCTTTTGGCAAATTGAGGACTTTATCAGTATATAATGACCTTTTCATTCTTAAAAATACCTTTTCTCTTAAAGTCTACTGTATATATTATTAACAGTGCTATACCAGTTTTATTTTGATGCATATTTCCCTGATATGCTGTTTTCTACCATTTCCCGCCCAATATTTACATATAGTTATGTTTTTGATGTGTTTGTTATAAACAGCATGTATCTAGTTATTTTGATTTGATTTTTGATTTTCTAGTTATGTATATTTATTTTAATTATTGATACTTGGACCTACTTTCTTTTTAACCAACTTTACACATTTATTAAGTTGCTTCTTTTTCTTAAAAAATTCTTTACAACTTTATAATTTGAGTTGATATTTATGCCTGTCTCCTAATAAGGCCCTAGCATTTTCCCTGTTGATAAGCTTCCCACTCCTAGAAACCCAGGTGAGAGCCATCTAACTTTCAAATCCTTCTACACACATACACAAACACTAGTTCAAAATAGCTCCTTATTATTCTTAGAATTTCACAGTTTTCTGCATTTTCATTTTCTAGGTACTTCAGGGTTAATCTTGGCCAAAAGAGTCAACAATTTTACCAGTTTTACAACATATCAGGACAGAAGCCCTATTTTTAGAGTCAGTATTTGTTGTACAGCTATTGTCAACTGCAATTTGTGTACTTTTGTTTAGCTGGTTCTCCAGGATTACTTACGTCTCAGTTAAGTAGTTTTGCAATTATCACCAATATGTTTTGCTTTACATGAGGCACTTTGAATGAAGGATGTAAGTGATCTAATATTTTTTTATTTTAGAGGGAAATGGTTAAGGTTTAATGTAAACTTTTTTTAGGTTAAAGTTTAAAACTTATTTCTTTTGGTAAAGCATATTTAAAAAATAAGTTATCTTCATTTAATATGTTAAAGGGATAAGCATTAACTATTTCTAAATTGTCCAATCTATACTCACCCTGTTTGGAGAAATATTTCCAACTACTCAAAAACATTGGTGTAGTTTAGATGCACAAATGCTTCTCAGATCATAGTTATCCACAAGCTGTGTAATACATTTAGTAGATACTGACACAGGCTTTTTCAGTCACATGGCTATATTTAGGTGTTGGTGTCTATTACCTTGGTGAATATTTTACCTCTTTCATGAGCTGGTGCTTTGTCTTATGGCTCATGAAACCTGATTGTGTCCACCCACTAAGGCACTTTTGTCAAAGGTGAACTCACTTTAAAACCTTACATTAGGACTGATATTTTATTTTATTTTATTATTATTATTATTTTTGAGTTGGAGTCTTACTCTGTCACCCAGACTGGAGTTCAGTGGCCACTCCCAGCCACTGCAGCCTCAATCTGCTGGGCTCCGGTGATCCTTCCGCCTCAGCCTTCCAAGTAGCTGGAACTACAGGCGTGCACTACCACGCCTGGCTAATTTTTGATTTATTGTAGAGAAGCGGTCTCGCCAAGTTGCCCAGGTGGGTCTCGAACCCGCGGGCTCAGGCAATCCACTCACCTCAGCCTCCCAAAGTGCTGGGATTACAGGCTGAGCCACTGAGCCCGGCAGGACTGATATTTTAAATCAAATTATCTACTATGCCTATTTTAAGTAAGTATTACTGTCATAAAGACTAGGTTACATTAAGGGAATTTGGATTGTGCATTCTTCAAATTCTTTCAGTAAGAAAGTATTTATTGAGAATGTAATGTGTATTAGGTTTTGTCCAGGTAATGAAAAATGTTTTAAAAAGTCCAATTATTACTATCTCTTTAAACAACAATAACTTAGAGGACAGAGTTTATATTATTAAATTACAATTTAATAATTCACTGTAAAAATTTACTACACAGAAATAAGAATTTTAAAATTTGTAAGATCCTTACATTCTCCCTTTCTGTGAGCACAACATTATTGATAGTTGGTGTTCATGACTTCAGAAAAAATAATTTGCTTATGTAATAGCTTTAGGCTAATGCATATGGATTGCAATAGGGATTGTTGTATAATTCACTACTTTTTTTTGTCTTTAAAAAATTATTTTAAAAATGTAGGGTACAATTCAGATATTTTTTGAACAATTATGTGAGTATAGTCATTGTCAACATATACTATGATCAACCCTCTGAAATGGAGAAAAATATTCTTTAGATATGAAAGCAGGTGATAACTCAGTCTCATCAACTTTGGAGCCATTCTACTTCATTAGGTAAATCTGTATCTGAATTTATTTTGATCTTTTTGTTATGACTTAGTATTAAAAAGTAAGATTAGGTTTCAAGAAGTATTCTTAGCCCCATTTTCCAAGATTTTTTCTGTGGGAGTGGATACCTTACTATAGATCCCAAATACAGATGATAAATTTTATAGTTTCTTTGTTAAGAAGTGCTAGTAATTTACAGTAAATCTCTTTTAAACAGTGCTGTAACTTTAATATATGTTTAATTACTTTAGAGTTTTAACTTTATTTTTGTCTTTAAATTTTAGATAAGCTGAAAGAATATTCTGTATCATGAGTTCTGAGTATGCCACGCTTCTTTTTTTTCTTTTCTTTTCTTATTACTTTTAAATTATTATTTATTTTAAAGTTGTGGGGTACAATTCAGGGTTAGGTATATGAACATCGATAATGCAGGTACCCTTGTTGTTGAGGTATGCCCCTCCCTCCCCTAAGTTTCCCTCAACTGCCAATCCCACTCCCACCTTCCCTGACAGTTTCCCACTACTGCCAATTGCTTTCTTATAGCATTATAATTGTTCAAGGTCCGCTTATGAGTGAGAACATATGGAACTCAGTTCTTTGTTTCTGTGACAAATCACTGAGTATGATTGACTCCAAATCCATCCAAGTTGCTGCAAAGTCAATACAGTTGTCCTTCTTTATGGACATAATATTCCATTGTGTATATGTACCACAGTTTTTTTTTTTTTTGAGTTGGAGTCTCACTCTGATGCCCTGACTGGAGTGCAGTGGCATGCTCCCGGCCAGGCAGCCTCAACATGCTGGACTCCAGTGATCCTTCCGCCTCAGCCTTCTAAGTAGCTGGAACCACAGGCATGCGCTACCATGCCCAGCTAATTTTTTATTTTATTTTATTGTAGAGATGAGGTCTCCCAAAGTTGCCCGGCTGGGTCTTGAACCTGCGTGCTCAGGAAATCCACTCATCTTGGCCTCCCAAAGTTCTGAGATTACAGGCCGAGCCACTGAGCCTGGCCCTGTACCACATTTTAAAAATCCAGTCCAGAGTTGATGGGCAACATGGTTGGTTCCATATTTTTGCTATTGTGAATAGAGCTGCAACAAACATACGTATGTAGGTATCTTTTTTGTAGAATAATTTGAGTTCCTCTGGGTATATTTCCAAAAGGGGAATTGCTGGGTCATATGGAAGGTAAATTTCTAGTTCTTTCAGAAATCGCCACACTGTCTGCCAAAGAGGTTGTACCAGTCTGCATTCCCACCATCAGTGTAAAAGCATTCCTTTCTCTCCACATCCTCACCTGCATCTGTTGTTTGTTTTATTAATGATGGCCATTCTTAATGTGGTTAGGTGGTATCTCAATGTGGTTTTGATTTGCATTTCTCTGATGATGAGTGAGGCTGAGCACTTTTTCATGTGTCTGTCGGCTGCCCGAGTATCTTCTTTTGAGAAGTGTTTATTCATGTCTTTTGCCCACTTTTTTTTTTTTTGAGTTGGAGTCTCACTCTGTCGCCCAGACTGGAGTGCAGTGGCTGCTCCCAGCCACCGCAGCCTCGACCTGCTGGGCTCCAGCGATCCTTCTGCCTTCCGAGTAGCTGGAATTATAGGCGCGCGCTACCACGCCCGGCTGATTTTTGATTTATTGTAGAGATGAGGTCTCGCTGCCCAGGCGGGTCTCGAACCCGCGGGCTCAGGCAATCCACTCACCTCAGCCTTCCAAAGGTGCAGGATTACAGGCTGAGCCACTGAGCCCGGCTTTTTGCCCACTTTTTAAAGGGCTGTTGCTTTTTTCCTTTCAGCATGTTTGGGTTCCTTGTAGATCCTAGATGTTAGGTCTTTGTCAGATATACAGTTGGCAAAAATATTTTCCCATTCTGTGGACTGTCTCCCTGCTCTCTTGGTGATTTCTTTTGCTTTGCATAAGCTGGTTAATTTGATGAGGTCCCACTTGTCTTATTTCTTCAGGTATTGGTCTTTAGGGTTCTGAATAGGAATTCCAATTTCCATTAGGGTGTCTCATGTGTTTTCTAAG
This sequence comes from Carlito syrichta, assembly GCF_000164805.1. Lineage (NCBI taxonomy): Eukaryota > Metazoa > Chordata > Mammalia > Primates > Tarsiidae > Carlito > Carlito syrichta. The sequence continues at coordinate 968,144 of NW_007248568.1, read as the reverse complement.
ATTCTTATAGTATGAGATTTTACATTTAGGTCTTTGATCCACTTAGAGTTAATTTTTGTGTATGGTGATAGGTAGGGGTCTTGTTTCAATTTTCTGCATGTGGTCAGCCAGTTTTACCAGCACCACTTACTGAATTGCTTCTCCTCTCCCCTGTGGTTGTTGTTGGAGGCTTTGTCAAAGATGAATTGGTTGAGGAATTGATGCTTTGCTTCCGGAATCTCTATCCTGTTCCATTGGTCTAGGTGACTGTTCTTATACCAATACCAGGCTGTTTTGATTATTGTAGCCTTATAGTAAAGTTTGAAG
>NW_007248568.1:905144-967818 GCF_000164805.1 Carlito syrichta | reverse complement strand
TTCTTTGAGCAGTGTTTTGTAGTTCTCATTGTAAAGGTCTTTCACTTCTCTGGTTACGAAGATGCCAAGACAATTAATTTTTTTGGTGGCTATTGTGAATGGGATTGTGCTTTTTATTTGGGTCTTTGCCTGCTTGGTGTTCGGGTATAGGAATGCAACTGTCTTTTGCACAGTTATTTGGTACCCTGAGACTTTGTCAAAGTCCTTTATCAGTGCAAGCAGGTTTTTGACAGATTCTCTTACATTTTCAAGGCATAGGATCATATTATCAGCAAAGAGGGATAACTTGTCTTCCTCTTTCTCTATTTGGATATCCCTGTTTTCCTTCTCTTGTCTAATTGCCCAGGCTAGGACTTCCAACACAAAATTGAACAAGAGAGGTGAGAGTGGGAAGCCTTGCCCTGTTCCAGTTTTCAGGGGGAAATGATTCTAGTTTCTGTCCATTTAGCAATATGTTCATGTAGGTTTGTCATAGATGGAACTTACTATTTTGAGGTATGTTCCTTTTATACCTAGGTGAGGGTTTTTTTTTAATCAGGAAGGGATGCTGGATTTTATCAAAAGCTTTTTCTGCATCTAATGAGATAATCATGTGGTTCTTTGTTTTACATCTGTTGATGTATTTAATGACATTTACGGTCTTGCCAATGTTGAATCAGCCCTGCATCCTGGGGATGAAGCCTACTTGATCATGGTGGATGATTTTTGAGATGTGTTTTTGGATCTAATTTGCTAGAATCTTGTTGAGGATTTTTGCATCTATGTTCATAAGTGATATTGACCTGTAATTCTCTTTTTTGTAGGATCTTTACCTGGTTTGGGTATCAGTGTGATGTTAGCTTTGTAAAATGATTTGGGGACAATTACATCTTTCTCAACTGCCTGGAATACTCTCAGTAGGATTAGTATTAGCTCTTCCTTGTACGTTTTGTAGAATTCTGCTGGAAAACCATCTGGTTCAAGGCTTTTTGGGTAGGTAGTTTTTGTATGACTGAATCAATTTCCTGCGTTGTTATTGGACTATTTAGTGTCTCAATGTCTTCTTGTTTTAACCTGGAGAAGTTGTGTGATATCAGAAAGTCCTCCATTTCATTTAGGTTATCAAGGTTTTTTCCATATAGGTGTACATAGTAATCTCTGATAATCTTTTGTATTTCTTTGGGGTCAGTTGTGATTTGATCTTTTGTACTTCTGATTGTGTTTATTTGGACTTTTTCTCTCTTTTTCTCAGTCATTCTGGCTAGGGGCCCATCAATCTTGTTAATTCTTTCAAAGAACCAGGTTTTGGTTGGTGATGTTTTCTATTATATTTTTGTCTTCTATGTCCTGTATTTGGGGTTTTATTTTTGTAATTTGGATTCTTCTGCTAAAGTTGGGGTTTTGGTGGTCTTCTCTTTCCAGTTGTTTTGGGTGATTTGTTAGGCTCTCTACTAGTGATCTTTCCATTTTCTTGATGTGTGCCCCTGGAGATATAAATTCCCCTCTTAGAACTGATTTCACGGCATCCCAGAGGTTTTGGTAAGATGTTTCTTCATTTTCATTTGTTTCTAGGAGTCTTTCAATTTCTTCTCTGATTTCAGTGTTGACCCAGTCGTTGTTCAGCATCATGCTGTTTAGTGTCCATGTCTTTGTGGAAATGTTGTTGGTTTTGATATTTAATTTTATTCCACCATGGTCTGAGAATGTGCATGGCAAGATTTCAACCTTATGGAACTTGTTTATGCTTGGTTTATGGCCAAGAATGTGATCAATCTCGGAGTATGTTGCATCTGGTGATGAGTAGAATGTATATTCTGTGTTTGTTGGGTGGAATAATCTGTAGGTATCTACTAAGTCCATTTGGTCAAGTGTCAAGTGGAGGTTCTGGATCTCCTTGTTGATTTTTTGCCTTGAAGATCTATCTAGGGCTGTCAGTGGGGTATTCAAGTCCCATGCTATAATAGTGTTAGAGTCAATATCTTTTTTTAGTTTATTTAGTAGTTGCTTTATAAATGCTGGTACTCCTGTGTTGGTTGCATATATGTTTAGGATGATTATTTCTTGTTGATGGATTGAACCTTTTATCATTACGTGTGTCCTTTTGCATCTTTTAAAATTTTTGATAGCTTAAAGGTTATTTTGTCTGATATTAAGATTGCAACCCCTGCCTTATTTTGTGATTCATTTGCCTGGAAACTTGTTTTCTATCCTTTAACTTTGAGTCTGTGTGCATCACTTGTAGTGAGGTGAGTCTCCTGGATGTAGTAAATAATTGGGTCATGGTTTCTTCTCCAGTTTGCCATTTTGTGTATTTTCAGTGGTGCATTTAGTCCATTCACATTCAGGCTGATTATTGAAATGTGATTGCTTATCCCTCTCATGAGGTTCTTAAAAGTTTTTTCTTTGTTTGCTTGTTTTCTTTTGGCTTTGATGTTAATGTATGCGTGTGTTTTCAAGTTTCTCGTTGCGCCTTATTCTCTGTTGATTCTGTGCTCTGCTGAGCTCTTGGAAAGTGTGTGGTCATTCTTTTTTTTTTCTTTCTTCTCTGCTTAATACCTTTTGAAGTGTCGCCTTTTGAGCTGGTCTGGAAGCTGCATAATCTCTTAGGGATTGGGTGTCTGGGAAGGATTTTAATTCTCCATCACTGATGAAGCTGAGCTTTGCTGGATAGGAAATTCTTGGTGAAATTGTTTTTCTAGCCAGGCTTGGTGGCTCAGCCTGTAATTCCGTGCTTTTGGGAGGCTGAGGTGAATGGATTGCCTGAGCCCATGGGTTCGAGACCTGCCTGGGTAGCAAGATCTCATCTCTACAATAAATCAAAAAATCATCCGGGCGTGGTAGCACACGCCTGTAATTCCAGCTCCTTGGAAGGCTGAGGCGGAAGGATCACTGGAGCCCAGCAGGTTGAGGCTGCGGTGGCCGGGAGTGGCCACTGCACTCCAGTCTGGGCGACAGAGTGAGACTCCAACTCAAAAACAAAAAAAAGTAATTGTTTTTCTTTGTGGATTTTGAATATAGGGCTCCAGTTCCTTCTTGCTTGTAGTGTTTCTGCTGATAGGTCTGCTGCTATTCTGATTTGTTTTCCCTAGTAGGTAGCCTGAACTTTCTCTCTTTCTGCCTTTAGGATTTTTCTTTTGTACCTACTTTGTGTAAGTGAATTACTATGTGTCTGAGGGTTGGTCTTCTTATTTGATGTCTGGGGTGGGGGAGTTCTCTGTATCTCTTGTGCTTGTCTGGTCACATTTCTGGTGAGATGGGGAAAGTTTTCTTGGATTACCTCCTGGAATACGTGTTCTGAGTTGTTTCCATTTTCCTTTTCTTCTTCTGGGATACCAATCAGGTATAGGTTCGGCCTCTTGATGTAATCACACATTTCTTGTAGGCTTTGTTTTTTTCTTTCTGAGTCTTCTTTCTGTTTTTTACAGATAGGGTTGATTCCATGTTTTGGTCTTCAAGTTCTGAGATTCTTTTTTCAGCTAGATTAATTCTGCTTTCCATGCTTGTCATCTTGTTATTTATTTCCTGGAAATTTTTTATTGCCAAAATATCTGTTACAAGTTCTTTCAGTGTTCCTTCTTGTCTTCTTGAGTCTTATTCACTCTTTCCAACCATTCCCTGATTTCTGTCATATTCTGGGGCCAGTTGTTGGTGATTTCCATTGTTTGGGCACCAAGGTCTGATTTCTCTGGAGTTTTGTCCTTGCAAACTTGGATTTGCCTGAGGTCTTCCTTTGACTTTTCCTCATTTGTGACAGATCTCTTGTTTTTCTCTTTAGTTCTGTTATTCAGTGTCAGTGGGAGAGGCTTTCCCTTCTGATGTTTGCTCAACCCTCTATTCTTCCCTTATCTGGGCTCTGGATTTGTTCTATTTTCAAATAGGATGGTGAATGGGAAGCTTTTCTGTCTCTTGTAGCTTTTGAAATTCGAGTAAAGTGGTGATGGGATGCAAGGAGTCAGATGCTACTTGTAAATTATAATTTTCACTTATTGTGGTCTGTGTTCCCTGAGACCCACTCCCCACCACCACTCTATATGATGATGCAAAGCAGAAACCAACCCACACTACAAAATAATCTGCAATAACAACAAAGTGAGACAAAACAAACCACCACAACAAAAAAAACCCCCAAGAAAACTAAACACACACACACACACACACACACACACACACACACACACACGCCTAGTACAAAGTGAATAGAGAAGAAAGACAAAAAGACCAAAGGGGGGATAAGAAAATAGAAAGAAGAGGAAAGGAAAAAAAAAAGAATTCAAGTGGAACCCTCCCACATATATTGACACACCTCTTAAATGATAAAAAATGAATATAAGAAAAAACCCGGAAGAACAAAAGAGCAAAACCAACAACAAAATCAAAAGGTGGACACTCAATCATTCACGTACACATATAAACAGAGAATGACAAATAAAAGAAGAAAGAAATGGAGAAAGAAAAGAAAAAAAATGGGGTGGGGGTTGCAGGTCAAAGCCTTACATACACATTCTTGCACAAAGGAAAAATATTTTTAAAATAGATGAACTAACAAACAGAATTTTTTTTAAATTAAAAAATTATTGAAAATTTAAAGAAACAAAACAGAACAAATCAAAAAACAAAAGCAAAGACAAAAATACCTGTCCTTTTGTGGCAGGCTCTGTAATTGTTCCTCTAATCAGATCTCTCCTGCTGAGCCACCTCTTTCACTCTCTTCTCAGGTAATAAAGCAGGGAAGAAGGAGGTGCAGTGGAGGTAGGTGGGGCTGCAGTTCTTTCCTCTCACTCTCCTATGGTCAGGGAGATCTCTGTTGGGGGTGTACAGGATAGTCTCTTCCCCAGGTATGTACTCTCACGAGGTTGCCCCAGTCAGTCATATCCTGGAATGGGGTTCTCCTATTATGACTCATGTTCGGCCTTCATCTGGGTTTGTCCCTCTCAGCTGTGACCCATGTGTGTGGGTCTGACATTCAGAGGAATGCTGGGAAGGAGGGGATTTGGGTCAGCCCCAGACTCACTACTGATCTCTTTGGAGTTCTTCCTCCTCCTTTTCTGGCCACGCCCTTTGTCCCAGGGCTGGATCAGGGTAGGGGGTAGGGTGCCTGGAACTCAGCACTTGTCAGGTCCCTCTGAAGTTTGAGCTCTCAGGATATTTCCTCTGGACCACAATCCAGCCCTGAGTAGTTGTTCTACCAGTCACAGAGATTAGATCTCTGGGCTCCTTCTGCAGCCCTTCCAGTGCCTTGTTATGTGCTGAAGCAGTGAGGCCAAGCCTGGAGCAGTCTCTCTCTTATTTTAATGGTAAGGGAGCGCCTGGGGCAACAGTTTGTCCATGTTGTTTAGGTAACAAGCTGGAGGTTGGTGGTGGGGAGGAGCTGGGCAGAGCAATGCAAATCTCTGCCTGGAAAATGACTGCAGTGGGCAGCTCCTCACCAGGCATGTATTCCTCTCTCTGGATTCCCCTGATGCTCTCTCTCCAGTAATCAAATTCAGTGCTCCAGTGGGTCTGCTATGTCAGGTGATGGTGTGCACTGGGTGCCAGGTGCTGAGAATCAACTGGATTCAGCAGGCTTTTCTCAGGCATATTCCAGTAGGCAGCAGACATTTCTGTGGTGATCTTTTGAGCTGCACTCTAATTTCAGGGTGGTGGGGGCTTGAAGTCACCCTCAGAAGGGGACCCGGGTGCATGCAGCCGAATATCCCCTCAGACGGACCTTCACGCTCCCACTAGCGCCTGCCTACTCACGGTGGAGAGTCTTTATTGTCACTTGTCTCCATGGAGATTCTTACAGCCGACTGGTCGACCCGCCATCTTAAGCTCTGTCCCCCCTGCCAGGCTTCTTATAAAGCATTTTCAAATGGAACACCTTTACATGCTGACCATAACTTACAATTTATTTCTTTCCACATATTTATTTCAGAAGCTACATGCATATGATATTTGGAATGACTCTTGTTTGTTAGCCAGTCATAGTTGAACTTACTATAGGAATATTCTGTCTAGTGTTAGAATATAGAAATAAATATTAATTTAAGAAAATTAATATTAGGGCTTTGAGATATGTAGCAAAAAATAATCTTAGAAAAAGAAGTCTGTCATTATTTCAATTGTTTTGTATTTAGTTTTTATTTCAATGTTCTTCACCTCAATAGTGTCATATTTGTATTTTCTTTTTTTTCTTTTTATCTTAAAGATCTGGGGTAAAACTCAGGATTAGATATACAAATAGTCATCATACAAGTAAAGTCTGAGTCTCCCTTTGGTACCCACTTTGCCTGGTTTGAGATCAAGTATCCTTTTTTGATGTTATGTGCCTCCCCGCTACTGCCAGTTCCTTTCTTATAGTATTATGGTAAATGTTCAGGGTCTGCTTATAAGTGAGAACATGTGGTACTCGGTTCTTTGTTTCTGTGATAGATCGCTGAGTATTAGAGACCTAAATCCATTCAAGTTGCTACAAAGTCCATATGTTTGTCCTTTATGGCTGCGTAATTTTATTTCAATGCCCTTCACTTCAATAGTGTCATTTGTATTTTCTAAGTTTATCATTTAAAAAATAGGTGTGCCAGAACACAAGGACATACGATTGGGTTGTGATCGTCACATGATATTCCTGTCATACTATCTATTTTTAGTTAGTTTAAGAATATATATGAACACCTTTGGTATAGAGCAAATGGTATTTTATTTTATTCAGCTAAAATCAAGGACTAAACTGTTAAGGAAGAAACTTTGACAGAGCATCAGATTTGGTAGTACTGTCAGAGGTTGCCCTCAAAGTAGGTGAAAAGCCTGATTTATTAACTGAAACGAGGTCCTAAAGAACACATGATAACAGATATAGTTGAACCAAAACCTGTCAAGATTTGATGGCTAAGCTCATGATATTCCAAAGTAACCTGTGGATAAAAGTTTTTTTTCTCCTCAAACATGGAGTTATTGTGTGACTCTAACTTTAGTAATAGATAAAAAGGAAAATTGATTTTTTTCTTTGTGAGTAAAATAGAAAATACAAGTTATAGAATTTTGTATACTGGAAAATTTTATGAGAGGGATCAAATTGAGGTTGGTGTCACACACATGCACAGTTTCTAGAAAGGTTATAGAGAAGAGAAGTAAAACAAATGTGTAGAGCTCCACTCAGAAAAGCCAGAATGCTGAAGAAACTTTTTTAGTAGTGCTATGAAGCTGCACAGAACTTCTGCGTTTTCTGCTGCGAGTTAATGTGACCTTGACTTTGAGCTTCAATCTTTTTCTATCTTCTTTGCTCATGTTCTTAAAATTCAGTTTAAATGTAATCTCTTGGTCAAAATGTCTAAGCAGCACAGCGATTGATACCATAAAGTGCAGAGATGGGCTGGTAGTAAACCTATCAGGAATTGCAGAGCTGTTTTTCAATCCATACTGTCTGAGAGAGGAGTGAATTCTGAAGTTGCCACCTGGAAAATGAAGAGAAGTGGGGGCTTTTAGAAGTGAATGTCTTCCCAGTTTTCCTTCATTTGTTTATGTGAAAACATCCACAACAACACTGAAATGACTATCTGGAGAAACATGTTTCTCTCTCTCTCTCTCTCTCTCTCTCTCTCTCTCTCTGTGTGTGTGTGTGTGTGTGTGAGAGAGAGAGAGAGAGAGAGAGAGAGAGGGAGAGAGAGAGAGAAATGATAACTTGATGAAAACAAAATCAAGAAAAGAGCTTTATATATTTATCTTTTGATAAATATCTCCCTGTTTTCTGGGAGAATGTAATATATGTCCTGTTCAAAAACTAGAGAGATTGAGGTTGTGTGATTTAGTTTTAAGAAAAAAGATTTGTGTGTGGAAGCTTTGAACCATGAAAATAATCTATAGCATTTTTCAATCAAAATAGCCCCTTACTCACTCTGAACCTCAGTTTTCTTGTCTTCAGTCATTTAGTTTCCTAGATTAGGTCTCCAGGAACAGCTGATGTGTTCTAATGCATGGCTGCTGTCTGCAGGCCCATCTTACATTGAATATGTCTTCTGTAGATCTGAGGGGAAGTCCCCTCTTTCACCCCCAGCACATTCATGGTTCTCTCCACATTTTCCAGTTCAGAGATTTCAAACTCAATTGTTAGATGGGAAAACTGGGCAAACCATCCAAACCAACCTAATTTCACTTGCTGTAGGAAATTAGAGGATAGAATACGCATGGAAAACATCTAGTAGCAAAGATGAATGCCACCTGTTTTGAATGTTTCCCATTTCAGGAGTTGTAAAGGTGGGAAGAGCCTGATGGGAACAGTAGAGAAAAACCTCATAAGTTAATGAATACATTGGAAGAAAATATAGGTGTCCAGTGATTCTTGTTCTTGAGATGGAAAGAACTATGATGAATGAAAGGCAGCAGGATCTGTGAGATGATAGAGCCAATGTGTATGAAAGAAAAAAAAAAAGGAAAACAAGGAAGAAACTTGGAAACATTGAAAAAAAAGCAAGAAACTTGACTCTCCAAAGCTTTGCAGAAGCAGAGGGTAGAGCTTGGGTTTGTGAAGAACAGGAACAAACTAAAAGTGAAGCAATTCCTTCTCATATCGGAAGCCTCCATACTACACTCCCTACACAACTACTGGAATGATGAAAATGTGCCTTGTGATGGCTTTAGAATGTGACCACTGAGCCATCATTGCTTCACTGGGGGAGCATGGATATCACAGGTTGACAACTGCCATTTAACAGGAACAAGAGAAATACTGGAAGAGTTCAAGGGGATGTAATTCTAGGATGTGGAACAGACATGAACTCTCTAACAGCTTGGTTCTTTTATTCTTACATGTGATGAATCTTTTTTGCCTACATTGAAACCTAATGAGTAGAGTTGGTAGGTTTCATTCAGACAATGTTTAACTTTGATTATAAAGTGCTCCCACTTGTTTTTAAAGACTTTTAAAAATAGTTGATGTGCTTTTAAAACTGAATTTAAGGTAAATTCTTCCATAAAACCTGAATGACATGTTTGTTGAATCCATTATTTTTTACTTATATAAATTCTCAATGAATGTTCTATAAACACACGTCATCCCAATGCCTGTTCAATTTTCACCTTATCTTCTGTTATACTGAGGGAACCAAGGTAAAATGTTAATTAAAAAACAAACAAATAAACAACCAAACAATTGGAGTTCCTGAAGTGAAACAAATACTTTTAAATATATATATCTATATAAATTTAAAATACACAAATTTAAAAATATATATATTTAATATATATTTATACATATAAGGATAAAAGAACCAAGCTGTTAGAGAGTTCATGTCTATTCTACATCCTAGAATTACATCCCCTTGAACTCTTCCAGCATCTTTCTTGTTCCCGTTATCTTGTCAACCTGTGATATCCATACTCCCCCAGTGAAGCAATAGTGGCCCAGTGATCACATTCTAAAGCCATCACAAGGCACATTTTCATCATTCCACATGATATATATATGTGAGATAAGGATGCATATGTTTTGGGGGTAATGAGATGGTTTTTCATCTTCTGGTCAAGGGGTTCCTTGTACTTAGGGATCATCACCAGCACTCTGGATGGTCAGCCTTTCAACTACAAGCCTTCTAGTCACTCTTATAGTGTAGTGTTTGTGCTTACCATAACTTGATGGTGGAATGGTAACTGAGAAGCCATAGACATCTAATCAATCAGCCTGATGGATGCCATGGGCAGCCTCCTGCTCCTCAAATATCTCACTGCAAACATTTATGACACCTCAGAGACATTCCATCTTGTTAGCAGAATGGCTTGCATATCTTTTGAGTGGTAATTTTGTATTTTGTCTATATCTGTCTTCTAGTTTTCAGTGATTTCTCAATATTTTTTAGAATCCTTTTGATACATCTTGATTTGGTAGGTTATTATGGATTTAGTTTAGGTATAATTTGACATCATTTCTAGGGACTCTGATAACATGCGTATGCTCAGTGCAGTATTTTACTCCTGTCTTGCAGATAAGGTGGATTTTGTTTCTCTGGATGGAAATCATCTTTTAATGAAATAGGTTTATATTTCTAATTAAGTTCATGTGCTCCCACATACACATTTGCTGCTATTGTCTTATTTCCTTTTGTATGTAGTTTGGCATCCTTCTCAATTATGACTGGAAGAAGAATTATTCACATTCGCTGTACTCCTCCAAGGAAGAAAAGGTCCAGCAAAGAAATAGAACTGAAAGAGAAACCAGATGGTCATTTGTCTTCTGAGTCACTTGCATTCTGTTCATTTCCTGAATTTCTTTGAGTATACATGAGGCTGAATTGGCATGTTGTCAGGTAAATGACCATAGAAATATAGGTGCCATTTCCATTCTGGGTCACTAGAAATGCACCTTCTAGATTTGCAACCACCTGGAGTCCAATAGTATGGTGTTTTGTTAGGATTGATAATAGTATTCAAATCAAAAGAGTCCTTTGCATGTTGAATCCAAACTATTGTATGAGGACAGAATTCACCCTATTTAATATCCTGTTTAAGTTTCTATTTCTGATTTGGGTCCTTACCAACAGATCCAGTTTGTCCAATACTGGATATTTTGTGTCCTAAAACACATCTCATGATATCCACTGGTAACTGACATTTCAGATTTATCTGGGACTTAACTACTTTGTTTTTAACTTGTCACTAAATCTAGAAAAATGTTTTTTTATTTTTATTTTTTTATTTTTTGAGTTGGAGTCTCACTCTGTCGCCCAGACTGGAGCTCAGTGGCCGCTCCCGGCCACCGCAGCCTCGACCTGCTGGGCTCCGGCGATCCTTCCACCTCAGCCTTCCAAGTAGCCGGAATTACAGGCATGTGCCACCACGCACGGCTGATTTTTTGATTTATTGTAGAGATGAGGTCTCTCTGCCCAAGCGAGTCTCGAACCCACGGGCTCAGGCAATCCACTCACCTCAGCCTCCCAAAGGCACGGAATTACAGGCTGAGCCACCGAGCCCGGCTGAAAAATGTTTTTTTAAAATATAATTTCTAAATATATTTCAGGTAACATTAGTGTTATAGAAACAATAGGCTAGAAATGTCTGTTGGTTTTAATATGCAAATTCTTTCTTTGCTGTATATCAAATTGTGGGAGGTGAAATAAACAATAAACTTTTTATTTCTGTACTTCTGAAAGCAAAACAACAGCAACAAAAAACACTGTAAGTTGACAGTAAAATTACTTTAATGTATTGTTTTAAAATTTGTGTTTTTAAAATCATATTTTAAAAGCGTTATTTTGACTTTTTTCCCTTTGTATTCCAGTGCTACAAAATATTTCACTAGGGGCCCCAGGTGCAGTAATCCCAGTACTTTGGAAGGCTGAGGCTGAGGTTGTGTTCATGATCTGGAGACAACCAAACTGGGCAGCATAGTGGGACCTTGTCTCTAGAAAAGCAAAAAAATTACTGGGTGTGGTGGTACACACCTGTAGTCCCAGCTTCTCAGGAGGCTGAGGCAAGAGGATCACTTGAACCCAGGAGTTTAAGGCTACAGTGAGCTGAGATTGTGCCATTACACTCTAGCCTGGACAACAGAGTGAGACCCTGTCTCAAAAATAAATAAATAAAATAATAAATGTTGCACAAAATTCTAGAAAATATTCTACCAGCAGTAGTGCAAGTTTTTCAGATATGTGCTTTTCATATTATTTTTTGTTTATTATCTTTTACCTGTGTATTTGAAAATTTATAAAAAATTTGGCCAGATAATTAATATATAAAAGGAGTTTACATTCAATGACATTTGTGGGGAAAAAAACCCCAAAACATAGTGATACTGGAATAATGGAAAGGAAACTTGGTAATAGTCTCACATAAGCAAATATTGATTGGATGTGTCTTTTCAGGAAGGCCTTCTTGTAGTCGTTAAAAACAGAAGCATAAGAAAATATACATGTGCCTTAGTAAACTAACACTATAGAGAGAAGAAGTAAAAGATAAACACATGCAAAATGAGGTAATAATAAGGGTACTGATGACCTAAAAATAAAGAAATGAGCTCATCAAAAACTAAATTCTCTAACTTAAATAGAGGACAAGTTTACTTTACTTTAGTTTCTAGAAAACCTCTTACTCTTATATTAGTATTCTATAGCTGTCTAAAAGGTTTTACACATTATTGACATCTTTTTTGGAGAAAAAAATTCTTAACTAAGCTTATCAAGAAATGCTTCATGCATTTTACAAATGATATTGAATTGTATTATGCTTTTAGATTTATCACTCTTCCAAAATTTTGTTTCATCTTGCTGTCTCACCTTTTAACCCTCTTCTAACCATCTAACCTTGTTAAAGTATCTCTCTCATCCTTGTAATTATAACTAATATTTGTTTGGTGCTTACTATAAGCCACACAGTGTGTTACAAGCTTTATATACTTAATCTCATTTAATCTTTGTGCATAATCACACAAAAGGATGGCTGCAGTCAGGAATTTAATCACTGGCACTTACTCTACTGTTCATTCAACAGTACAATGGGTCATCCTTATGACTCCAATCACTTTTTAGTTGACTACGTAACAGCAATACCCACCTGATGATTGACAAACTGGTGACTGTTGATGACTTAGAAAGTTCAATGTAACTTTCAAATCATCTCTGTTTCATTTTTAGCACTTCATCTGTGCTCATTCCAGCAAAAGAAATCTAATAAATCTTACTGACTAATGTTGGCAGACCCTGAAAATCAAATTGGAGAGTAGGCCTGGGAAATATCTAGTTGCAGGGTCTTGGGGTTATGTAAAAATGATTGAAAGTGATGCCTTTCCCATTTCCAGTATCCTAGTTCCCACTTGGGATGTCTCTAAGTCTCATCTCAGGAGATGTGGCTTCTTAACTTACAATGGACTGGTTCTTCTATGTTAACCGAGCTGTCAAGACAGCTCGATTAACAGTCAGTTCAGTCCGTCAGCTAGTAACAAATTTTTGACTGATAATCTATAAATTCAGTCAGAACAGTCAAGGTGATTGTACAATTGACTTAATAAATATACCATTTTGAATATATATTCACTTGGTTATTCATGTGAGTCATGGACTTTTCATTAAACTTTAAACTCTGATCTTAGCACACCTTGTATATTGTGTACTGAAAAGTTAAGAAAAAACAACAGAGATTCCTAAAGTAGATTGGATACGTGTCTCTTTTTTCATTCAGATGTTCAGAGATACAGCAGTGAAGATGGCATATTTATAATAGGATGCAAGTGCACATCCTTACTAAATATTATCAGAATAAATTATTTCTTCCAGGCCACATTTTCCTATTCGTCTTGAACTGCTAAACATACAAGATAGCATGTGAAATGTATTTATGCAGCTGTAATTGTGATTATTGCCATTTCCCCTCCAATTCCTGCTGAGTAATCAATCTTTCTAGAGAAACTACAATCACCTCCTGCTTTTTGATCAACATACTGCATAATCTGATTTCAAGTTATTGAAGTAGATACACTAATTCAGTTTAATCACATGAGAATATCCTCTTCTGGATTTAACGAAGATACTTTCAGAAGATAAAAATCTACATATAGAGACAGAAGCCATAATATATTTTAGAACTTAAAGAGATCTCTTCTTGAGGTCTGACCAGTGATAGTTCAATTTCTGTCAAGTCTAATCACATGCTATCATGATATGAAATCAAAAGATAAGCACAGTTCAATGCCACAGATCATAGAGAGAAAATAACAAGGTTTAGATATACTTTTGCTTATGTGTTGTGTTATTTTTGTAATTTCTAAATTCGTCTAGATACCATGCTCGTCAAAGAGTATGTGATTTGGTTTTAAAAATTATATTTAGTAGATTTAAGACAGTTTGAAGACAAATGGAATCTTTGAGTTTTCAGCATCTTGTGACACTGAGGTGCTTTTTTCCATGAAAATTGAGGTTATCTATTTTCTTTAAGTTTAGGCAAATTAATTTTCTGAGAAATAATATTAGTTTCCCTCTACTCTGAATTTCAGCATATTTGAGGTTCACTTAGGAGCAAGTAACTACTATTATACTTCAACTCCTGCTATAGAGTTGTATGTATAATAGTCATATTGTTCTAGGATATCCACTATGTAGAACACATCATTTGATCTGTATTTTTGTTTCTTACCTGGAAAATGGGGATAATAATTGTACTTAGCTAATAAGGTTATTGAGAGAAATTTAAAGAGTTAAATTTAATAAAATTCTCAGCAGAATGTAAGTTTGAAATAATTACTGGTGGTTGATCTTTTTTCTGTGGTTTCAATTGTCAATTTAGGGACACTCTGTCATTTTAGGCCCTCAGGTCACTATTTTATAGAACTCAGGCCAGAGAGTGCATTAAAAGAGATATCAGAGCCATATGGATACATTATCTTATTTAATCTCTGATTCCATTACTGAGGTCACAGGCAATATTAACACTGGGTCATGAACTTACTTGATTGGGGTAAGTTATCAAAGAAGCCAAGGTTAAGGTTTTAATTTCTCTTTGGACTGGTCACCCATGAGGACATAATTAAAATTTGCCAATCAGTCATCTATTATGTGTCAGTAATTGCCTAAAGTTTTTTATTTTTGCACATCATCTCAGGTGAGCCTCATGACTATCTTGTTAAGTAGGTATCTGAAACTCAGAAAGGCAAAGTAAACTCTAGTAAGTCAAACAGATAATAAACCACTGGGCACGGTGGCTGAGGTCTGTAATCCCAGCACTTTGGGAGGTGGAGGTGAGAGGATTGCCTGAGTCCACGGGTTTGAGAGCAGCCTGGGTAACTTGGCAAGATCTTGTCTACACAATAAATAAAAAAATCAGTCAGGTGTGGTGGCGCAGCGCCTGTAGTTCCAGCTACTTGGAAAGTTGAGGTGGAAGGATTGCCTGAACCCAGCAGGTCGAGACTGTGGTGTCCATGAACTTGCCACTGCACTCCAGCCTGGGCGACAGAGTGTCCCTAAGTTAAAAAAAAAAGAGAAAATAAAAGAAATAGATAGAAGTCTAAGTTGAAACCTGGAACTTACTCATTTTCAAAAACCTATATTCTTAGTAGTATCTAGTCCCTGACTTTATGACTTCAGACTAAAATTACAGTGTACATTTTGATATTTGCTTTACAAATGCAAGTTATTTAGCACAAAGATGACTATGTGAAATAATATGAATGGATATTCAGATACTTAAATTTAAAGCATATTTGAAGAGCCATTTTTGATTCCTAGACAAGAAATTACCATCAATTCATTCTCTGATTCTCTTCCCTTCTTTTTCAGAGAAGAATTCAGTGTTGTGTTTGCTGGTAAAAGCTTATATTAAAAATCTCAAAATTTGAAAATAACTCTAAATGTAATTATTTAAACAATTTATTTAAATTGTAAAATTTTTAGGTTTGGAAAGAGATTTTATTAAGGTTGGGGTAATTTAATCCTATATTACACATGTTTTGAATTCTTTAGTGAAAAAGGTATTCCTTTAAATTAGATAAAAAAGAAGATTGACCTTTAGTGCAAACAAATGAGAAATTTAAAGAGCCACATATATATGTGTGTATATTATATGTACATTTATATATTATAAATATTTTTCTTACATTTGTTCTTCATTTTAAAGTAGATTAAGGGCATTCTTCAATGTGCTCCCAAATTTTATAGATCAAATTGTTCTCTGTCTCTTTCATTAGAAATTATAAACCATATGGAAGAGTTTCAACTCATTGAAGGAATCATCCTGCGATATGAGAAGAGATTCAGCCCAAATTCAGAGCTTTGTTTCAGTAATGGGGACCTATCCTGTTAAACTTTCACTGTGTTTTCATTTTGACATGCTGTCCAGTGTCGTATCTGACAAATGCATGTGAATCCTCTTTTTGCTTAGTAGATTTCAAGTGAGGCATATGAAATAAAATACACTATCTTGAGCTGATATTGCCCATCTTGCCATCTGGTCCACCATCTGATTTTCTTAATCTGCCTTATTTCTTATGATAAACCTCTTTAAATGTTGTGAGAGCCCTGCCTACTTGGGGGTATATGTAGATAGGGGATAGTGTGTGAGCAATTTTCAAAAGTCAAGTGATGTGCCAGTGGAGTGCCTGTTATAAGGAAAAATTTGAAATCTTGAAAGAAATAACAAATGAAAATTATATTTAAATGAGGTTTTTCTGTTTTGTCTTTGATATTAAATTGATGAGGTAAATTGCTTTCAGAAGTTAAAATAGAGACCTAAAGGTTATAATAATATCAATGCAAAAATAGCCCAGAGAGAGGAAGATGGAGAATTCATTTAAATATGCCAATGATTTGTGGAGATGTAATGGCTCTATTAATATTAATTATGCCATTATTATTCACTGCTTTCCAAATGGAAAATTGCCAGTCTATATCTTGCTGGCAGAGATACTAAAATGTAAATAGAAGTTGACAACATTGCTTCTACGCATACAGGTTTTTGTGATTCCTAGTTTTGAAAATTCTAGTCAATCTAATGTTAAAAAAAGTATTCGTTTGGCAGAAAACTCTGAAAATGAAAAATTTACATATGAGTGTTGCTTTCCATTGGTACCTTGTGCTCGAGCTAGTTTTTTTTTCTTCATGTTCCTAATTTTATTTTATTTTTTATCAATACATAACAGCTGTACCTATAGAGGTGGTATACAGGCAGAAGCTACCTAGTCTTAGGTTCTAGTTAAACCCTCACACATTTGCATAAACCCCGTGAGAAGGGTTGGTGGAAGAAAGAGGGCTCAGTCAAGCCTTCTGAAGGGGATCTTGATAGCAAGGAGAGAGCAAAGGCACTGAAAAAAGTATTTCCAACTAGCTGGGATAGAGGAGTGGCCATTCCTTAAACCAAAATTTTGTCTTTATTTGGAGATGGGTGAAGGTAGAGATAAAGAATTTTATGTCTGATAAACTATCTCATCAGAGATAAGGTTGTCTTTTAACTCTATACATTGGTGTTTTCTTCCTGAAGCAATTGACATTTAATGAGGAAGAAAACAACATTTTGAAGGTTGTACTTATTTTTTTAATAGTGTGACTATCCTAATGTTTGGAAGATAATGTTTTTATGTGCAGTTTAAAATGTTTGATATCAATTTGAGTCCTAAACAGATACATTTCATTAAATTCTCGAGACTGATTTTCACCCCATTAAGTTCCATTATCAAAATTACCAGGCGGTATCTTAAAGACTTGAAAGTTTTATCTCTAATAATTGCACAGGTCTCTTTCTTTTTAAATGTGAAATGCTATTTTAAATGAATCATAGCGTGTGTTTTGCTGCCAATTTGAGTCCCTACATCTGGGAATCGACCCAAGATTATCCACTTCCTGTCTGTAGGAGGTAACATTCTCATTATGAGCATCAACAGCAACGATTTGATGCAGCAATAAAAAGAGGCACCCCAAGTGAGTCTGTGTGAAAAATATGGGAAAAGGGGTATGAATGCCTTGGGTCCTCAACATATGAATATAATTAAATCTCAAAATTCTAATTTCTTCTCATCCTTCTGTAACTATGCCTGGTCTAAAGAAAAAAACAACCAAAACAAACAAAACAAAAGAAAGAAAGATTTGAAATATGGGCAGAGGGGTGTGGTGCCATATGGCAGCAAAAACAAAATTACCCAAACACTTCAGAAACAAGCAGGGCACATTCTTCCCTCTGTTCAGTAACCATATGTGAGCTCCACACGTGAGAAGCTGCCTTCAAGTTGATTCAAGCAGACTCTTTGTCTTTGAGCCTCCAATGTGTTTCCTTAAAATAAATGCCAAGGGATGTTGGAGAGGAGCTACAATGAGGTCCCTGCAGGGTCTGATCCCAATATTGTCAATGTTGTAGGATCATTTTTGAACTGAAAAAACTTTCTGAAGAAGGAAGAAGATATATAATGAAAGAATCATTGTTATTAACTAGAGGCAAGCTTATCTCTGGCATTGGACTGTTCTGAGAGTTGTTTAGAGAAAATTAAAAAGAAATATTCCTGCCCTAATGAGATTTATCATTAGAGAAGGACAGTTTGGCTATGACACATAATGGACATGCAGACATATTTATGAAATAAATCAATTAACTAAATGAAGAAAAAATGAACTACACAAGAAATACCAGTAAAATATGATTATAGGTTATTGGTGGATCCTTGACCCTTTTGAACTCAATCTTTCATTTTCTTCTTACACGATCTATAATTGCACATATTTTTTCGCTGACTTCCATCACAACACCTCCTTTGACCTTTTACTTTGAAGTTACCCATTTGGCTTATTTAAAACACACATATTGCCTTAAGACCAGGAAACCTTGTGCCATCTGTGGGATTATATTCACAATATATAAACGAAATACATAAGATTTAATTGAGAACTTAATATAAATCATAGGAAAGAAAATTCCAAGAAATATTTATTGGAAGAAAGAACAAAAAGTAGATTTGTAGAAGTCTAGAAACGAACTTGATAAAACTGAAGGAGACACAAATTAAAAGGACCCTCTATTAGTTTTAGATTCCAACTTGAGTGCTAAATATAAGAACAGTGGATTTTTAGTTAAAGTAACTATTTTGAATTAAGTATTTGGTAGAAGCTTTAAAAGGCCAAGTTGATGCACTCAATTCAATAAATATTTTGAATAGCTAATACCTATTAGGAAACCAGTTGGTAAACATTTTTAGTGACCTCACTAATGGGAATCTGAACAAAATAAAAACAGTAGTTATTTTTTTGTTAGCTACATAATTACCAAGGTATTTAATAATACTTGGAATTTTTATTGTAACTGATTAACCTCTAGATCTTTAGACATTTAGTTTATATAACATCATGCCAGCTACCAAATAATAATTGCATTACTGTAACTCATTATTGAAATGTCAACATCTTGGCAACTTCAACTCTATTTAGGTTTGTGATAAGTTGAATTTTAAAATATACCCATATATGCATATAAAAAGTTCAAAAGTCCATTCACATGCTTAGATATTATTAACTGCTTTAAGATGACTTTATTTAAAAATTCAGGGTGAAAAGGGCTTTGGCATATCCACTGGTTCATAATATTAATCTTTCAAATGTCTTGTTTGTCAGTAATCTTCCAATGCCAATGTTCATTGACTCTGAGCTTTTTATTCAGAGCTGTTTTGGTTTCTGCAGCATAACCTATCCCTAAACTTGCTGGGAACACAGAGTGAAGCCATCTGTGACACAAAGAAGCAAGTATGACTCAGTCCATGATGTGCAGCCTGAGTTCAAAACTGGACAGGGTCTTTCTTTTCTTGTCTGTTTATCTTTAAATTCCTTTTTAAAACTCAAAATTTGCAACTGCCAAAGTCATTCAACAGCTAACTAATCCATAGTTCATTTCAATTGATCTCAAAGTTCACAAAGGTTTACTTTTCTAAGTGACTCGTCCCCATTTGTATGTCGGCACAAATCAGTGTAGATCAGACAAGTGAACCAGAGCTTCCAAGAAAAAGCTCTGTATTGGCCATCTAAAAAGTTATTGGAACAGATTTGCCCTTTGGTAGACATGCATTGGAATGGAATAATATCTCTTTTGCCTGAAGACAAGCACTCAAGTGATGTCAGCCGTGCTTGAAGAGAACATTAAAGTATCCTTCTATTAAACAAATGGGACAACAGATTCTAATAGCAAAGCAAAGTTACTTGCTATGTGCTTTATTTGATGGATGCTTCATAGTTTGCTTCCCTTAAAATTATTTTCTGATATGACTGTCAGTATAACTTCAAAATGTTCCATACCTACTAATTGATTTTTTAAATTATGCATTTTGCACATCAATTTTACTTTGAAAAAAGCAGTATATAATTTGACGACTCATTTTATTCAACTATGAAGAGCATGTAGCAATAAAATAATATGTTAAATGCTATTTCTCAGTCACAGACTTAAGGGACAACATGTTGAGGAATAATAATCATGATGAGGTAGAAGGGTTACGGACATTGAATAAGTAGTGCAATACAGATGATATAGAACTTATCTGCAAGTTTACTATATGACAACATCATCTGCATATTATACTTGCTTATTTGAAAATAAATTTTATTGCCAAAGTAGTCAAAAGAAATATCATGTGCATTTCTCAAGCATTGGCTCTGTATTAAGAACTTCGATTGTAGAATATAAGTTCACTATTGAAATAGTCTTCTTTCTAAAGTTATGCTACTTTTTGCTAACATTTTCTAGGCTATTACCCTCCTGATTAGAATTTGAGAAAAATATATATTTTGAAATTTTTAGTTAACCTTAAATGCATACAAGTTAAAATATGGGGCAAAAATGGGATAAAAATAAAAGTGTTAGAAAAATAGAAGTGATACATGACATGTGCCTTTACCTTGTTGATGTAAAAAGAAACAAAATTTAAAAATGATAGAAGACTTTACATCTCAGGGACATCTGTATTTATTATCTGCTTGCCAGTTTTTTCTTTATAACTTATTTCTCTGATGCTGGGTTTTATACTTACAGGTTTTTATGACTGCTTTCTTGAAAGTAGTTTAATATGTACTGAATTAGCCTGACCCTCATTGTTGTATTTATATAGGTGGTGAACTACAACTCAGAAGTCTCTACACACCAAGAATCTAAAGACTTACTGTGAATTTACCCTGAATTCTTAAAAGAAGTGCACTTTCTGCTTTGCTTTTCTTCATGTAGTCAACCTTTTTTAGTAGAGGGTAAAAGAAAACACTACCAAGGAGAAGATGCTAGCTTTTCCTTTTAGCAATAGTTATAAAAGGTGGCTAGTGACGACACTCCATCAAGATTGCTGAGTAAGGAATTTGAATAGAAAAAAATAAATTATGTGGTTTAATAAGTAGTGAATGAAGCAGTGATTGTCTTAGATAAAATTGCTATCTTTCATCCTGATTCTTTTACTGTTGTGGAGGGATGTGTCACAAAAGTACTAAGTGTGTATTTAGCTCCTGGTCTTTTCTTGTAAATCTGATCCTCCTCTAGGCTTCCTCACTAGAGTAAATATAACCTCAATTGGCCCAACTGCCCAAGCCAGAAACATGGAAGTGGTCCTAAAATTCCTAAGCCTCAAAATATTTTTAATCCATCCATTTCTCTTCATCTTCACTGCATCTCCTGGTGCAAGCCACAGTCATTCTCACTAGGAGTATTTCAGTAGTCTTGTAACTCGTCTCCTTACATTGCTCTTAATTACTTCTAATCCATTGGTTATGAAGCAGTCAGGATTAAAAAAAAAAAAACCTAAAAAGCTTAAAATGCCCTAATAATTTTCTATTGTATTTGGGATATTTGTAAAGTAGAATATACTTAACACAGCTTTCTTAGGCTCTGTGCAATCTATTCCTTATCTACTTTTCTGTGTTTATCTTGAGTCAATCTCCCTTTTGATTAATTACCCTCTTTCAGATACACTGGCCTTAATTTAGTTCCCTAAAGGGGCAAAGTTTTTCTGCATATAAGAACTTTCTCACTTGTTCCCTCTGGTTGAAACACGTTTTCCTACTTTTTGCCTTGTCATCCTTGAAATCTCAGATTAAATGTTATTTCCTGATTGAGGCGATCCCTGAAGGACCAATTTAAACTGTATATTCCCTGTTACTCTCTTTCATACTGTGCAGTAATCTACTGATTTAGCAGGCCTGAGGTATTTGCATCCTGAATTTTCCAGAGAAAAGTCTTTTTTTTTTAGGACTATCTCCTGGAAGATAACTTCTGAGCCCTTGGAATGTTCTGCCTGATAGGAGACTTGTATGCCTGACACCTTGGGCCACACAGTGCCATTTTGATTAGTCAGATTATGCTAATGGTGTGATTTATGGTGAATGCTTGTTTTTTACTAAGGGAAGTAGAATCTGAGTAGTTGGGGCCAGTCACTTGGGAGTTGCATGTCTTTGTATCTAGCCCCCAATTAAAATCCTGGACACTAAGACTCAGGTGAAATTCCCTGGTTGGCAACACTTCACATGTGTTGTTGCACATCATTGCTGAGAGAATTAAGTACATCTATATGTGACTTCGCTGGGAGGGCACCTTGAAACTTGTACCTGGTTCCTCTTTGATGTTGTCCCTTGTGCCTTTTCCTTTTGCAGCACTTTTTTCTCTTTTATAAACTGTACCTTGTGAGTGTAAATGCTTTTCTAGTACTTTGAATCCTTCTAGTGAATCATTGAGCTTGAGTGTAATCTTAGAGCCTCTCCAAATAATTGTTTTCTTAAAAACAATTATTTCCATTTGCCATTATGTATAATTATTTACTTGGATTTTTTTTTTTTTTGCTTGACAGCCATACATTCTTGTGGAAATTAGACAATGAATTATTTTATTTCTCACTGCATACCCAGTACCTAGAATAACATAATAGGCACTCAATAAATTCTTGGGATATTAAAAATTAAATGTATAATGAAAATACATTGAAGATACTTTAAAATACTAAGTGAAAGAATCTGAAAAGACTAAGTACTGTGTGATACCAACTATGTGACATTATGGAAAAGGTGAAACTTTGAAGGCAGGGAAAAGATCAGTATTTGCCCAGGGTTGCAGAAGTGAAAGATGAATAAGTGGAACACAGAGGATCCTTAGGACAGTAAAACCACTCGATATAATACTATAATGGTGGATACATGCCACTATACATTTGCTCAGATCCATAGAATACATAATGTCAGAGTGAACCCTCATATAAACTATGGATTTTGTAAGTTCATCAATTGTAATAAATGTACCACTCTGGTGGGGGGTGGTGTTGGCAACAGGGGAAACTATGCACGTGTGGGACTGAGGGATATAGTCCATGGGAATATACGCCAAACCTGCTACTCCATTCTGCTGTGAACATAAACCTCTCCAAAAAAAAATAAAGTGCATTAGAAAATTAAATGTGCAATATTTGGTAAAAAATAAATAGCTCTGAAAAACTTAAAAAAAATATTTGATAACATTGTCTTCCATTTGATTTTGGCCTTTAAATATTATGCTTTAGATTTACTAACCAAATAATTACATATGCTATTGAAATAATATGAAGTCACAATATTTCAGTTGGCATTACAGAACTGTGATAATTCTAATAACTGTGTTTTCACTCAGTTCTCTGAGTTAATAATGTTCTTGTCACATTTGTATAGAATGCCTACAATAATCCTGAAGTTTGATATAGAGGGTTTTGAGTGACTGATGTGATGTAAGGAAGAGAAAATGTGAGCAGATGTGTTCGGGTTTGCTTACACAAAATAAAGTGAAGCGGTGGGTGATGAGCTGTCACTGGAAGAAGAAGTCTAAGGCTGTGAAGAGCATAATTAATTAAAGGACTTTGCAACTTGCTCTTGACCCACATTTTAAATCGCAGAGAGTTAGTAAACCAGGACTAGAAATCTCTAAAGATATAAAGTGGAATAGACAATAGCTTGACTTATATATAGGAAGAACGGGGGTAATGAAAAATTAATTTAGGAGTTTAAAGAATATCTGCTGTAGTGACGGATAAGTACCCCACTACTTTCTATAAGTCCTTGAATTTATCTCCGTGTTCTGAGAAACTTGAAGTTATTCTTCTCTGGTTCTGTGACACTGTCTGCAGTTGATGAAAACTGATGTAGGAGGAAGTAGCAGAAAGAAATTAGGGGGCCATGAGAAACCAGTCATGATATGAGACAGGTAACTGAAAGTGAACATTTATTTGCAAAGATTTTAGCCTTGACTTCTCAGGATACATCCTGAAATGTTAATATCACTCATCTCCCTAATTCTAAATCAGATACATTCTGTTGCATGAGTTGAAATTCTCATTTTCTGTCTTTAATGGTGGCAAATACTGAAGTGGTCCTATTTGTTTTTTCTACCTGCCTGGCATATGTTTCTCTTCATCTTGTTAAGCATCCAGGTTTCCCATTGAGGAGCTATCCTTTCTAGGCCACAGCCCTAAAATGTGACACTCGCTGATCCTATCAGATATGCACTTGAAAATTTAAATCTAGAGTAGAATTATCAGCCAGGAACTGGTTGTCCCAGCTGCTAATCCCTGAAGAGATAGCCACTAAATGCTGCTATCTGTATTCTCAGAAATGCCACAATTCTTTAACTTTTCTGAAACAAAATTATTTCTTTCAGTCTATGAGATACCAAATACAGACAGAGCTGGAGCCTCAAGGTTAAGGAGTGTTAATCTCTCATTGTCAGGAAAAGCCAATCAGTGAATGAGGGAAGTGTTTGTGGGTTGGTGGAGATGTATCTAAGCAGATATATTTTTAGGGCCTCCTCAGAATGTCTCTTCTGGCAATGGGGCTTTTATTCTAATTAATACATAATCTATCACTGAAGCAAACGATTCTTAGTATGCTTTTTATTGAAAAATTGGATCTGGTTACTGTTGCTCCACAGTAGAGTGAATTCAGTGAAATAAGCTTGTGGATTTTGGCTACTGCACCATTCCTTTTTTATTCACTCATTGTCATTCAGTAAGCATTTACAGAGTGTATACTATATATAACACACTCTGCTAGGGGCTAATGGGGCTTCTTCCGAGAACATTTTTATATGACTAAGATGATCAGCTTTGCTAGTTGGAAACTTAAGAGACTTGAGAAAAAAGTCATTTTAGACAGATAGGAATCCATGAAGTTTTTAAAGACTTTTACGAGATTGTGATTTTGTAAAAGTTCTGCCCTTGACAACAGTTCCTAAATGTAGTCTAGAAATTAACCACATAAGATTTTAGAAGATTCTCCTATTAACTAACCTTAATTCTTTTCCTTAAGTCCATTCATGCCTTCTTCCTCATCACTGTACTTGAGAAATAGCCGATTACTTACAATAATCTTTCATACAGTGAATTGTGTTGATGAAAAAAATCATTTGTATAGTCAAGGCAGTTACTAAGTCACTTTTCAGTCTTTTTTTTCCCTCCAGGCTGGTAATCCAATTATGTTAACTTTGTGCCATAATTAAAGATTGCTTTAGAAAATTTTGATCACATTACTAAAATATCCCCCAACCAAACCAGGTGCCTGTTGAGAACTGTGGTTAGTGGCCTTGTAAAAGCTAAAAAGGGTTTCATATTATGTGCTATTGTGTGTTATAAACTTCCCTCTGGCAGAGACCTCAAGGAAACAAACAAACTAAAACCACTCAGTCACAACCATTGGTTTTCAGTGGGACTTGACACATAAGTAGACTACCCAAATCAGGTATGAAGCGTGACTTACTGATTTTCAAAAATCCTGAGCACAGAACACTCAGTGTTTTTGCAATAATGTGCTAGAAAATTAGCTTCCACATCAAATAGGTTTGCATCTGATGCCTGCCCAGTGAAAGTGTAGAACAACCTTGGAACTATTAGGCTAAGTGAGCTTGCCATCAGCATCTCTTTGGCCATAATTTTCCTTCTTTCCTCTTTCAAGCTATACAATTCTTACTTTAAACATAACTGGTAGGATTTAATTTGTTCTCTAGATCTTAGACCACATGTGTGTTCCAGATAACTTTATGTCCATCAGACCTCTTTCACCATCTTTTAAAATTCCTCTTCTGACTACTATCTAAACCTTAAAATAGAGAAGAAGGAAATGATCCTTTTTGTCTCATGCCTCCTACGCTTCCAATATGAATATGATGATGACCTAGAATTTGCATCAGAAACTAAGTGATCTCTCAGTTTCAGCGTTTTTGGGGGTCAATATCTCAATAATTTGCTGTTCCGAGGGCCAAGACTAGGGTAAGTCAAGAGAGATGCTCAGGGTGCAGCATTTAAGGAGAGGCCCACACTCTACTGCAAGTGCTGACTCAGAGAGTTCCTATCCTGGGCTCTCTGAATTTTTACAAAGTATGCAGTGGGTATGCAGACATATTGGAATGTGGTTTGAGGAGGGGAATTTCATTTTTTTGTTATAGTCCCAAGGCACTATGACCATGTGGCTGGGGGATGAAAATTCCTTGGATCCAGAAGAGGAATCCTGTGCATCAGTTTCTGTGGCTGAATCAAGGTCTTTATTCTGGGTTGTCTGATTTTTACAAAATCCTCTTTTGATTTGTGCTGATGTTATGAACTGAATTGTGTCCTCCCTTCTTCCCCAAAATTCATATATTGAAGTATTAATTCCAAGTACTTTGGAATGTGACTATATTTGGAGTTAGGGTCTTTAAAGAGTTGAAGTTAAATGAGGTCATATAGGTGGATCCTAATCCAATATGACTGGTCTTATAAGAAAAAAGAGGGACACCAGTGATGCACACGCACAGAGGAAAGGCCATGTGAGGATACAGCAAGGTGGCATATATCTGCAAGTCAAGGAGAGAGGCCTTAGGAGAAATCAAAGTTGTCAACACCTTGTTCTCAGACTCTCGGCCTCCAGAACTGTGAGAAAATAAATTTCTGTTGTTCAAGTTACCAGTCTATGAAATTTTTTATGGAAGCACTACAAAGCTAATATATTTGATTATATGACCAATGTTACTCCAGGAAAGTCCCAGTATATAAAATTTTCCCATTGCTAGCCTTGACCATGACCTTCCTGAGTACTCACACATGCACACTTAGCTCGTGTTATCATTTCATTCTTTACTCCTTAACTTCAAAGAAACTATTCTAGGATTAAGAAATCCCTTTATGGTTTATAATTAGAATTTGAAGCCAAGCCAAGAAAGACCTCTAGAGGCTTTTCTTTGCTCCAGGAATAGGATTGTAAATTTTAATGGATTGACTCATTGTTCTTTAAGTTCGAGGCCATGCTTAGTCCCTGCTGTTATTACCTACAGTAGAAAATAATTGACTTCATGTCACTCTTGAATGATGGGCTATGCCTTTCTTAAAAACAAAAAGCTGGCTGTTTTCCATAATGTACATTTAATGATTGGGGTCTTTTATTTGTCTTTTTAATTCTTTTACTTAATTTAAGGTTAAACTACATCTCTTCTCTTTTGTCTTAAAGGCATACAATACATAAACTCCAATTGCAGTAAATTAAAATGTTTGCAAATGAACCAAAAGAACACTTCTTTTAGGGAACAAAGAAAACCCTTAAAAATCAGTCAGAAATTTGGTGACGTTGAAAGCTGGTAATGTATGAAAAAACCCTAAGACTGGTGACTGGTCTGCTAGGATTAGTACTGACTAGTCTGCTAACTGGCTCAAGTATTCATATTTAGATCATGTCTGGTTCTGGTGTGGAAGGATTCTATAACAAAAGATAAAGAAAAACAATTGGAAAACTAAGCTGTAGGCCTGAAAGGGGGCTAGGTGGAGATGTTGATGAGTTAAAGAGCAGAACCCATAGACTGTCTACAGGGGGCACCAGACCCCTGCCTTGTAAGATATGGCTGTCCTGTAAGATTATGGGATCCGTAGTTTCCAGTTGTGATTTTCTAAGAGAAGCTAGGCCTCCAAATTTTGATATCAAATCTAATTTTAAAATGTTGGCAGCTAATACATTTTTTTGAAACTCTGCAGGCCAAATAAACATATCTGTTGTTGTTCATTAATATTTCCATAGTTTCTAAAGTAGGAGCTGTGCAAGCATTCACTGACACTGAGTGCATGGTTTCCATGTCTGTAGGAAGCCTGCAGCAGTGATTTCCAAACTGCATTCCCTAGAGCCTAGCAGATCTTCCATGGCTCTGCAGGGCTACCTATGTCTTCCTTCCTTCTTTCCTTCTTTCCTTCCTTCCTTCCTTCCTTCCTTCCTTCCTTCCTTCCTTCCTTCCTTCCTTCCTCTTTCTTTCGACTGGGTTAAGATTTTATTTGAACACAGGGTTGTTTTGGTAAATATATGTAAAGTGTTTAAAACAGCACTGGGCACATATTTAAGTGGTAACTACTATTATTAGTACAGGATTTGTCAGACATTTTCTGTAGGAATAATGAGTTGATGTCCTAATTATTCTATAATGTCATTCCAAAGAAAAACCATTCTTCAATTTCATGAAATTCAAAAGCATTTTAACACATCCTTAAGTTTTTATGATATTCATAAATAGCTGTTCTTTATATAAGACTTTAACGTACAAAAATCCAATGTGAGTCTTTGCTAGTTTGCCATCTTATTTTTTCTATTTTTGCTTTTAGATTAAAAATTTAAAAAGGTGTACAGTTTCATTTCTTATCTAGGTTACCCACAGCTGGGCTGTCTTGTGGGATCTTACCTTTGAATCTGAGAGTACAAATACATCCATCAATATTCTGTTTCCCAAAGGTATACTAATTCTCATGAATAATCACAACAATCATGGCAAATTTTCATTGATTATAATTGAATCATTTCTCTGCAGCTGTTGTAAGAAAGTCTGTTTTAGAAGCTGGTTAACCTGATGATTTCTCATGTTCTTGTTTCTGACCTACCTCTGTAGTCTTGCACTCCAGTGAGACAAGTATGTCACTTTCTTATTCTGCTTGCATATTATTACCTCTGCCCAGAATGCCTTTTGCCTCCCTTTGATTGTCAAAATCTTTTCCTTCTTTTGATGCTGGTTTCAAATCTTGCCTCCTACAGAAAACCTGTCTTGCTCCTTTAATATTACAATCACCCTGTGCCAGTTTTGCTATTTTTTCCCTTCGAGACCTCTTAACAGTTTATTCTTGTATCTTTGAGGGTATATACCAAATTCTTATTATGCATATTTGCATATCTTCTATAGCTCCCTACTCAGCTTTATAGGGGACTGTAGATAGACCATATTTTGCGAAGCAATTTTGCACATATAACTAAACCTTAGTATCCCTGTAGCTTGGATTAGAATATTGACTCTTGATACCTGTTCAGTATCAGTTACAAAGCCCATCTATGGCTAGTGGTTGCAGTGTTATGTCCTAGATTTTTCCTTCAATCACATTTGAGCTAACTACGTAAACATTGTAAGTTATATCAAACGTGTCTTAACAGTTTAACATGCTTTTCTCTTACTTTTGTTCCTATAAATGATGCATTTTCTTGACTCTATAACATATCATGTTTTCAGTGATATCTTGAGTTCTTGGTTAGCTTAGAATGTTTCATAAACTCATTTTGGGCTTCAGGTAAATTTAAATTGTGAAACCTACCATTCTTTAGTCATAGTTTCCCATAGAAGGCTGTATAAACACTGATATTCACTTTGCCTGTAGACTTGGACATTTGAGAGGACTTTTATAGTGTAACTTGATCACAAAGTGACTTTCAAACGATGACCATCTGGTGTCCTGTAAAGCAGGGGTACCTGACCCCTGACCATGGATTGATACCGGTCCATGACCTGTTAGGAACCAGGCTGCACAGCAGGTGAACAGTGGGCATGTGAGTGAAGATTCATTTGTATTTACAGTTGCTTCCCATTGCTTGTATTACTGCCTAAGCTCCATCTTCTGTCAGATCAGCGGCGACATTAGATTCTCATAGGAGCATGAACCCTATTGTGAACTGCACATGCAAGGGATCTAGGTTGCAACTTATGAGAATCTAATGCCTGATGATCTGAGGTGGAATTGAGGCGGTGATGCTAGCTAGCACTGGGGAGTAACTGCAAATACAGATTAACATTAGCAGTGAGGTTTGACTGCATAGAGATCATAATAAATCAGTTGCTTGCAGACTCATATCAAAACCCTATCAGTGCGTTTTAAGTTGATGTACTTAATTGTACAGCTGCATCTGGTGATAGGCTTTAAGACAGAGTCTGACACTTATTTTAGTTCACACATGGCCTATTCATTATTTTATTTACCACTTCTATCCTTGCCTCATTTTTTCAATGGTGAATTATATAATCATTTCATTATATATCATAATGTACTAATAATATAAATAAAATGCACAATAAATGTTATGTACTTGAATCATCCCAAAACCTCCTCCCTCCACAAGCCCATGGAAAGATTGTCTTCCAAGAAACCAGTCCCAATCCCCAAAAGTTTGGGGACTGCTGCTCTAAAGGCTCACAGATGATACTTGAAGAAAAACATCTTTAAAGCATGTCTTTAGAAATCTTTTCTTTTTAGAAGTCTTTTCTTTTCTACTGCTCAGGTGCTCATATATTTCTGTTTGTCTGGGACTGAAGCCATTTATGTCTGTGTAATCATTATTATCATCATTAGAGACAGAGTCTTACTCTGTCACCCAGGCTACTATACAATGGCATGATCATAACTCACTGCAGCCTTGAACTTCTGAATTCAAGCAATCTTCCTGCCTCAGTCTCCCAAGTTCCTGGAACTCGCGGCAGGTCACTACTCCTGACAATATTTTAAAACTTTTTTGTAGAGAGGAAATTTCATTATGTTGTCCAAATGGTCTCAACTCTTGGCCTCAGGCATTCCTTCTGTATTGGCCTTCGGGGATTACAGGCATGAGCCACATCTCTGTAATTGTTAATAGTGACTCCTTTTATCCTCAAAAGTGTCCCCAGTTTAGATAATAAATTATGTTGCTCCTCTACTCATAATAGCCCTCTGTTTATTATGGAATATCAGTTAGTGAGTATTGGAGGGCTGTGGCTTGAGAGGAAATTGCAGGAGCTAACTTGGAATGAAGAGAAGACTGATTTCTTAGGGCTGGGCCACTTTCTGCTTGAGTTTAGTAGCATTTAATAAGAGATTCCACAAGCAGAGTATATCCTTCTTTAACACAGTATTCCTGATGACTCTATAAGGGTTTCAGTAATGTAGGTGTGTGTATGTGCATGTGGTGGGCATAGAGGTGGGTGCTATTACTGTTGACAATTAGAGTCATTGAATCTCTTTCATGATGGGGTTGGCACAATAACAAATGTGATAGCTAGACAATCCAGTGGCTTTAGTGGCGAGCCTTGATGATAGTGGGAAATTCTTGAATTGATTATTATGATAGAAGAGGCATCTTCAGAAATTTTCTGGCTTTTAGTAGATGCCCGAATCCAACTAGAGGTTACAGGTGTTTTCTTTTAGGTGAATTCTCAAGTTGACCTTGCCAACTAAGGTCTAGACTACCTTATAGACAAGCAACAGGATTCCCAGCCCATTTTATCTGAGCTCTATATAATAGTAATTTAAACTCACTTATCCTTCCAACAAGTTAGACCCTCATCTTTGAAATTTGGAGATTCATGCCATTTTTCTTGGCAATTCAGCAACAGTACTATGCAGCCAGAGTTAGAGACAACATTCAAAATAAATTTTAAAAGAGACAAAGGATTTATGATAAAAGAAAAATTAGATGTAGAAGGCTTATTTCAGAGTTTGACTGCTAAATCTAGGTCAAGGGACGTTTGTCAGATTCCTCAATGCATGCTGAGTACTTAGCACTGTGTCTTCGTAGCTCCTCATCTCTTTGCCAGATTACACAGCAGGTTCTCAACCATATTACCCAAGTACAAACTGACCTAATTGATTTGCTGAGGAACATGATAACCAAGATATCATTTTGTGATAAAGGAATTATTATGGAAAAGTTAGAGTCATCAATCAAATTCTCTGAACAAACTCTGCAGCAGTGGTTACAAGACTGGGGGCTATAGATCAAATCTCTATCCCCTCAAGCCATATTTGTATCAAGTCTACATTTCAGGGTCCTGTCTATAAGATGATGATAATAGCATTTACTTCATAGGGTTGGTAGAAATTGCAGGTAAGACAATGCATGCTGAGTACTTAGCATTGTGTCTGACACATAGAAATGACCAAGTATTTGTACTAACAGTGTATTTTTGATGCTTTGACTTCTGAGTCTTGCTGACCCTGAAGACACTGGTCTTAGGGCTAGGCAATTCCTAGAGTTTGTAAATGTGTACCTTTCACATGCAAACTAACCAACCCAGAATCCACCCTCTTTTATATTCAGGGCCCTGATTCCTCTGCTATAATCACCCCTTGGCCTGGTACCAACTTAGGACAACTGCTATGACTCAGACCCTGTTAAAACTGTTCTAATCAGCTTGTCTCAAGCCAGTTTACCACACGTTGCCCATTCTTTCCTATGGAAACCACAAAGGCCCTTGCCCACATTTTCCCCCTGTTCCCTCTGCCTACTGACTGACCCAGGTGCTTCCCCACAGCCCTTCCTCTTGGATGTGAGTAACAAATTATCTGTTGGTCTCATTATACCTAAATTATAATAAAAACTTACATTTTAATTTATTATTATTATGTTAATAGAGAGCACTTAAAACTGATTTATTAGCCCTATAGCTAAAAGCTTCTACACTAATGTCTTTATAGAAAATTTCTCAAAACAGAAAACTCCCAAATTTTTAATCTTTGGTTTAAAAATTAGAGGACCTAGAAGCCAGGAAATTTGCATTCTAGATTTAAATTTATCACTACATTTTTCTTGAGCAAATTTCTCAGCCTTTTGTATGATGGACTTCTTACTTTTAAAATAAGTAACACAACAAGGTTGATAAACACATGATTATTAACTGACTGGATGTGGTGGTTCACATTTGTAATCCTAGCTCTTTTGGAGGCCTATGTGAGGATTGCTTGATCCTAGGAATTTGAGACCAGCCTGGACAACATAGTGAGACCTAGTTGCTACAAAAATTAAAAAAAAAATTAGTTTGGTGTGGTGGTGTGTGCCTGTAGTCCCAGCTATTCAGGAGACTGAGACAGAAGGATCACCTGAGCCCAGACAGTCAAGGCTGCAGTGAGCCGTGATCATGCCACTAGTCTCCAGCCTAGGTGACAGAGTGAGACCCCGACTCAAAACAAACAAACAAATGAACAAAAAAGATTATCAGAAGAATAAAATGATAATATATAGAAAAGCGTTTTTAAAATAAAAGATAGAAAATATTATGTTACATAGGAAAATTAGTGACCCAATCTGACAAAGAAAAAGAATCATTCTATTTTCATTGATAAATGTTATATATCTCAATTATTTTATGCAAGAAAAATAGGAAAAGATAATATAGAGATCACATCTAGAGAAATACATGCTAAATTATAAATGAACAATGCATGTCATGAATTATGCATCATTTAAAATTAGTTAATTAAAGAGATTCATATTAAATGATAAGGAAGAATTTCTAGTACTCGGTTTGAATTTGATCCTGAAGTAAATCACCATGTTAGAATTCCCACTGACAGCCATTGCAGTGGAAATCTCTCCATGTGGCTTGTTCAATGCATCCTTTCTAATGATGAGGGAGGAAGGAGAACATTGCCAGTGTTGCAACAAAGGAATATGAAAGTAAGGCTATGAGTAGATAAGGGATTAAAATATAAAGAAAGAGCTTAGCATGTATGCATTTGCTTAACAATGAACCTTTTTAGGAAAAGCCATTTACAGTTTAGTGTCCATAAGGCCTTGGATAGTGAGGGCTCTGTTTTCTCCTTGGCTGATCTGACCT
Organism: Carlito syrichta; assembly: GCF_000164805.1. Lineage (NCBI taxonomy): Eukaryota > Metazoa > Chordata > Mammalia > Primates > Tarsiidae > Carlito > Carlito syrichta. The sequence goes on along the minus strand of NW_007248568.1, from coordinate 934,581 downwards.
CTTCCAGTCAGTTTTCCTATTCGTTCTACTTTTTTGATGTTTCTTTAGTCATCTAGCATTTTGGCTTGGATATTTTCTATTTTCCTTGGTTTATGGCCAGTTAGACCAGCTGGTAGCAATGAGGTCATTGACTAGTCCTAGAGACAGCAGGGAGGGTCATTTGGCAAAGTGTTTTCTATGACTGGAGCTTGCCGTCAGGATTAATGGCAAGAATAGCAGCCAGTATTTTTGTTTAGTTTTTAAGTATCTACTAAATATCAGGTGCTTCTCATGCACTATCTAATTGGATCCTCATAATTCTCCTTTAAGATGAGTGTTTACCACATTTCACTAGTTAGGAGACTTAAGCTTATGGAAAGAAAATGATTTGACCCAGGTTTCATGCCTAGTACGTGACCAAGCCAGGAAGGGCAAGCAGAACTGTCTCACTCCAAAGCTTGTGCTCTTCACCAACGATTACTTCTCAGATGTTTACCTGGTCAGTAGAAGTCACGGGCAAGAAGAGAACTAAAAGCATTTGAAACATCTGTCACCAATGGAAAGAAAAGCTAGGTATCTGGTCTACTAATGGCTCCATCTTTATATGAGAAAGATGGTACATAATCATTTGGCTCCAGGAATATGTGCCTATAGATCTTTCTTGACCTTTCTAGAGGTTATAAAGATAGAAATGAACAAACAAACAACTGCTATCTTAGTATGTTATAAGAAAACTATGTGAGGAGAACAAATAAACCTTTTTCTTGCTACTTTTGGGATGTTATTTGTCTCTTCAGGGATGCATGGTTTTCTCATCCCCAAACTTGAATGCTCAGAGAGGAAAACTCCGTGGTTGTGTCTTTGAAGCCTCTGGCATCTGCTTCAAGATGAAGTTAAATTTCTTTACCTAATCTTCTGACTGACCTGGTGACCCACAAATGGAAATTCCCATGGCCATGAATTTCTGAACCATGCATTGGGCAGTTACCATGTAAGAAAGGGGATTGCTAGCTAAACATGCCTGTCTGTACACTGTATCCTGTGAATCCTTTGAAGAAAAGCGTTGTGTCATGTTCTTTTCAACATATCAGGCAATGCTTGGTATATAGGAAGTGCTCAATATATGTTGATCACTTTAGTCTACTTGACACCCAATGGGGAGTTCTGGAGAATTCTGTAAGGTTATTAATTGTTATATGCCTAAATACTAATGTGACAATAGATAAATTTTATGTTATGGTAAATTTAAAATTATTTCATAGCATTATTGTATGAGTAACTGAAACTGCAGAAGCTCTTCCTAATTGTAGCTCAACGAATCACAAAATATTCTAGTAGATGCTGATGACTGTTGAAGGGAAGACTTGCACTTTATGATTAGTAAATATCATACTGCTTAGCATCTCTGTTTTCTTTGTCCCAATATACATTTCATTCCCATACATGTCCCACATGTTAAGCCTCTTAGGGGTTAAGCAAAGTGCATTTGTTTGCATGTACTTGTGAGAATGATGGTCTCAAAATCTATGTTTAATGTGTATCCAATCCTCTCAGTTCTCTATTGTTTGTGTATACATAAGCAGAAGTAAAATCATAGAGTATCTAAGGAGCAAATGATGTGGTTTCCCCACCTTCTCCCTATCAATATGAGAAAATCAGGCACAAGCTGTTTGAAGATTATGTTAGAAGACAAATCAAAGTCAAATGGCTAGCATTAAAAATTATGATATTCAAATTACAACAGGCAAATACTTTTTTCCATTAGGTTAGTGAATTCGAGGAAAAGTCTACCTTGATTTGTCACTCTGTTGTTGTTAAGTTGTTCCCTTGAATTCAGCCTATAGAAATAGATTATTTTTCACAGGACTTTCTTAATGAGACTTAGTGGGATAGAAGCTAGCTTTTCCTCTCATTTATTGCTTATGTTGTTTGTGTATTTTTTCCTTCTCAATCCTTCATAAACACCTATTAACTGATTCCCTATGGTACCCTGGTAAAAGTATATAATTCAAGTAATTCAACAAATTAATAAAACAGAAATTCTGACTTACCTCAGTTTTTTGTTACCATCTCATACCCTTCAGTTATAAATCTATTTCCCATGCACTTTTACTAGAATCATATATTGTGAAACTTACGACTTAATCTTAGGATGATTTCTTTAAGATATTTTATTAGAAACTTCCAAAAACATGCCTCTGAGCATAACGCTTTCACACAGCATATGTATTATTAATTTTTGAAAATGCAACCTTAGAAACCTATTAAGTTGTCACATTGTGATGAAAACATTTACTCCTGGAAATGGTGTTAAGGTCATCAAGAAACTGAGCCATTATCATTACCCTATCTGTATATACATCCCCTCCTGCCAGCCACCAGCTTTTCTCAGGTTGGTGATACAAGGCAAGTCAATGACATTAGGTTTGCAAAGATTCATTTGCAAGTTGGGTGTTTTGTTTGAGCCTTTCTGTGTTCTCACTATTTTTTTTTTGAGTTGGAGTCTCACTCTGTTGCCCAGGCTGGAGCACATGGCACACTCATGGTCACTCAGCATTGACCGCTGGGCTCCAGTGATCCTTCCGCCTCAGCCTCCAAGTAGCCAAAACTACAGGCATGAGCTACCATGCCTGGCTAATTTTTTATTTATTGTAGAGATGAGGTCTCACCAAGTTGCCCGGGCTGGTCTTGAACCTACAGGCTCAGACAACCCACTTACCTCGGCCTCCCGAAGTGCTGGGATTACAGGCTGAGCCACTGAGCCTGGCCATATTCTATTAAAGCCAGGACACAGGGATAGTATTTCAAGGAGACATGAATGTGAACTCAGTTCCGATCTCTTCTCCAGGCCTGGCCTCTTCAGGTATTTTCAGTTTATCAGGCCTCCATTTTTCTATAATCCTACTTGTCTTTTCTCTACCTATGCTCAGGCAATTCTGCCTGCTGAACTTCCTTTTCCCCCACCCCACTATCTAACATATGTCCAAATATTGCCTGTTACTCAAGCATATAATATCTTAAATGCCACACCTCCTAAGAACATTTTTTGATTCTCACAACCAGAAATCACGTATTCCACTTCAGTATCTCTGGCCTCCTTAATCTGTACGTACCCTTAAGGTATCTACTATAAAGTAGGTATTAGTGTTACCTACATGTAAGTCTTGCTTTCTTTTTTAACTGTTCCCAGGATTTGTTTTAATCAGATATGCTAAGACACACAGAAACGGCAAGATTGTCATGAAGGAAGAAGTTTTGATTATACTCACGGTCCTCTAGAAACAGGCGGCATGACCAGCCACACAGGGAAAGCACCAAGTGAGAGAGACAGGAGACTAGTGGACTGAACCCTTTATTATGGTTTTCTTGGGAAGAAAGAGATGAAGCAAGTTAAGCAGGTTTAGGGTTGCATAGTGTGAATTATTTCACTGGGTTCTGGGTTGTAGGGGATGGATGTCTTAATTCTCTATTACCTTGCCCTGGGGTGACTAGGGGAGGGGATAGTGGTCCTGAATATGAGAGATGGATAAAGGAGGTGGTTGGAGGTAAAAGCTCTGGACTGGTTGGTTTGCAGATCAAAGATGTGCTCAAGGGCGAGTCTTTTAAGATCCCTAGGAATTTTTCTTTTCAGCAAGTTTGAATTCCTTGTAGATCCTAGATGTTAGGCCTTTGTCAGACATACAGTTAGCAAATATATTAGTCTGTGGGCTATCTCCCTGCTCTCTTGATGGTTTCTTTGGCTTTGCCAAAGCTTGTCAATTTGATGAAGTCCCACTTGTCTATGTTATCTCTTTTGGTATGGACACTCGGGATTTTGATCAGGAATTGGTTGCCAGTTCCAATTTCTATAAGGGCATCTCCATATAAGAACTAAGGTTCTTATAGTTTGAGGTTTTACATTTAGGTCTTTGATCCATTTAGAGTTGATTCTTGTGTATGGTAATAGGTAGGGGTCTTTTAATCTTCTGCATATGGTCAGCCAGTTTTTCCAACACCATTTACTGAGTAGGTTCTCCTCTCCCTAGTGGTTGGTGGTAGAGGCTTTGTCAAAGATGAGTTGGTTGAGAAATTGAGATTTTGCTTCTGGAATCTCTGTCCTGTTCCATTGGCCTATATGCCTGTTCTTGTACCAATACCAGGATGTTTTGATTATTGTAGCTTTATAATAAAGTTTAAAATCCGAGAGTGTGATACCTCTTGCATTTTTTTCCTGAGGACTGTTTTGGAAATTTGTGGTTGTTTTTGTTTCCATATGAATGCCTGTATTGCCTTTTCCAGGTCTGAGAAGAATGCTGCTGGTAATTTAATGGGTATTGCATTAAATCTGTAAATTGCCTTGGGCAGGATGGACATCTTAACAATGCTGATTCTTTCAATCCATGAGCATGGAATATTTTTCCATTTGCCTGTGTCATCTTTGATTTCTTTGAGCAGTGTTTTATAGTTTTTGTTGTAAAGGTCTTTCACATCTCTGGTTAGGAGATGCCAAGGTATTTGATTTTTTTTCAGGGTACTGTGAACGGGATGTGCTTTTTATTTGGGTTTCTGTTTAATATGAATAGACACTTCTAAAAGAAGACATATGAGCAATTAACAGGTACATGAAAAAATGCTCAGCCTCACTAGTCACTGAAAAAATGCAAATTAAAACTACACTGAGATACCACCTAACTCCAGTTAGGATGGCCATCATCAATAACTCACAAAACAACAGATGCTGGAGAGGATGTGGCGAAAAGAAAACACTTCTACACTGTTGGTGGGAGTGTCAACTAGTACAGCCTCTGTGGAAAACAGTGTGGATTCCTAATAGATCTAAAAATCGACCTTCCATGTGACTCTGCAATCCCCCTACTGGCAATATACCCGGAGGATCTCAAATCACTCCTTAAAAAAGATACCTGCACACGTATGTTTATCGCAGCATTGTTCACATTAGGAAGACCATGGAACCAACCGTGCTACCCATCAAAAGAGGACTGGATTAAAAAAATGTACATACACACGATGGAATATTATGCAGTCATAAAGAAGAACAAAATCATGAACTTCACAGCAACCTGATTGAACTTAGAATCTATAATACTGAGTGATCTTTCACAGAAACAAAGAACTGAGTATCACATGTTCTCACTCATACGAGGACCTTGACCAACTCTCATAATACTGTAAGAAAAGGATTGGCAGTAGTGGGAAACTGCGGGGTGGGGGGAAGGGGGAAGAGGATGTAGGATGGACAGTAGTGGGAATCTGTCTGGGGAAGGGGGCACACCTCATCAACAAGGGTACCTGCATAATGAACATTTGTATACCTAGCCCTGAATTTAACCTCACATCTTTAAAATAAAAAAAAAAGTTAAAAATTAGCCGGCCCTTGGGTAGGGCAGTCTTTCCCAGGGTCAGCAAGGCCCTAGTTGCCAGAGTGTTAAACCTGCAGAGACTAAGATAACATTGTTCATATAGCTTCCTTTCTTAGAAATCTCTCAGAAATAGCTCATCAGCAGGAATGCTTACTGGGAAGATCAGAAAGGAGGACTCTAAACATATAAAACATTACGTAAAATCAAAATGTCAGGTCCTAGTAGGGGCAAGGCTAAGGGACTGGGATTGAAGGTTGTTGGAGACATGCTCAGCCCTCTTTCTTTTGCTCTCTGTGCCCCTTCCCCCTCACTCTGCCTCTTCTCTTCCCACTTCTCTTGAACTGCCTTACCTTCTGCTCTAGATTTTTTCTTGCAGTTTTTTCTTACTTGTGTTTTTTTTCCTCCCTGTAATTTCCACCTGACTTTCTTCTCTGACCCTTACAGACCCTATTCTATGAGTGTTCTCTCTTGATATAATCTTTCAGCTGTTCCTGACCCAATGATTCTCTCCATATCACAAAATTTGCATTCCTAGAAGAGTAACTCATTTTGGCTTCACAGTCTGTTAGAGCAAACCTTGTGATACCCAGGCAGGGAGTGGGTAGTCTGGGCAGTTTCCCTCAGAAGAGGTTGTGGGTATAATAGGACTCATGATTATTGTGTGAGATTGGTGTTGAGTTTAGGAAGGGGAAAAGACATGGACCTTTACCCTGTAGAAGCTTGCAAACTACAAGAGGGAGAATGGTTCATATGGACAACATAACTCATGTGAAAAAAAGCCCTGTGCAAATAATAAAGTGATATGTGGATGATATTTAAAAAATTTATAATGATAATAACAATAGCAATAATAATATTTAACATGTGCATATTACTTATTAAATGCCAGGAAATTGATCCAAGTGCTTCCCATATATATTCTCACTCAATCTTTAAAACAACTCTTCTATATGTGTTTTTATAATTATAATAATTTTCAGAGATGATAAAAATGATGCACAGAGAAATTAAGTAGTTTGCCCAAGGACACACAAATGGCAAGAGAGCTGACTGAAATCCAGGAACTCTGACCATTGTCTATGCTGATAACCACTCTACTATATTCCTACTATAAGTAGACAATGTGTTCCATATTCTTATGATGTGACATATAAGACTTTATGTAAGAATGGCTAAAGGACTGTACATTAAGCAGTTCAGTAGTACATACAAATCATTCAATTTTCTATGTGTTATGGACTGAATGTTTTTGTCCCAAGTCCCCGGCAAATCAATATTTTGAAACCTTAATCCTCAGTATGTTGATATTTAGAGATGGAGTTTTTGCGAGGTAATAAGGTCATGAATATGGAACTATAGATGAAATTAATGCCTTCATAAGAAGAGACAGAGAAAGCATGCTTAATCTCTTTCTTTCTCTATCTTCCATGTGAGGACGTAACCAGGAAGCGAGTTCTCACCAGATAGCGATTCTTGCTGGCACCATGATCTTGGACTTCTCAGTGTCCAGACTTCTGAGAAATACCATATACTAGTTTAAGCAACCTGCGTATGGTATTTGTTACAGAAGCCTAAGCTGACTCAGACACAATGTACTTGAATATTATTAAACCTGAATATTATTAAAGTTACTACTCCTGACAAGTGACTTTAGTCCAAGGAAAAATTACACATGTGCAGGCTGAGTACCCCTAATCTGAAAATCCTGCATCTGAAATTCTCCAAAATCAAAACCTTTTGAGTACTAACATGACACTCAAAGGGAATGCTCATTGGAGTATTTCAGATTTCCAGTTTTTGGATTGGGAATACCTGACTGGTTAAGTATAATGCAAATATTCCAAAAATCTGAAAAAAAAAATCCAAAATTTGACTATGGTTCCAAAAATTTTGGATAATGGATGTTTAATCTGTGTAAGGATGCAAAGATAATGTAGTTCATATGCTGGGATGACATTTTTAGACACACTCATAGCCTTCAGGGAAGGGAACAGGCATTTGAGAAAATACACACAGTTTTCCTAGTGAGTTGGGCTTACTCTTCTCCAGGAAGCCTGATACCGCCATGTCACCAGGATTCACTTACTTTTTGTTGGGAAGTGCATAGCTTTCCATGGGGGAATTAATATACAATAGAAAATTTCACTTAGTGAGATTTTGCTGAACCAGTCACAGTCTTAGTCCTGTCTAGTTCAAACAAAAGAACTCTCTCCAGCATTCAACCCAAACAACCAGATGGTGAGTTGAGTACATTCTATACATGTTGCTACCCAACTATGTTTTCCAACATTTTTGGCTGCCAGGGAATACCAATGATAGCGTAAATATGTCAGTGATAATTTGTCAGTATGCCCTACTAATGACAGAAACTGTGACTATCAAAATGATTTAAAAGTTTGTCTAAGCAATAGCTGTCAACCTAAAAATTTTGAACAGTATCTTTGCATGAACAAGCATGAAGATAGCAACTGGAATATGAACTCTTCTGAATTTTGGTAGGTATCCCTTTAATTTCATGGAGGCCAGATAAATCCCACTGATGACTTACAAGAAGAACACTGAGTTATGGGTATTTTTTTAAAGACAAGGCTTCCTTCAACATTTTACAATATTCTAGAAATACACATTGCTGTATTTTCTTTTTTCTTATGTGTATGCACATTCCAAATCTGGTATATGGAGAGAAATTATTCTTTAAAAACAGAACTGATTTCATTTTATTGAACTAAGTTGTAATGTGACCTTTAGGTGGAAACAGATCTCCTTAATGTTTTGTTTGTATGTTCTTGTATAAAATGAGTAGAGTGTAACCTGAACAAATCAAGAGACACATATAACTACCTCAAGAAAATCACTTTGTTGAAAGATTCACAAATAGAAAGCAGCCCAAGAAAAGATACATTCTTGATTATGCAGTTTCAGAAACTGGGTTAAGAAAGAGTGAGTAAAAGAAAAAGATATACATTTATAGTAGAAAACAAACAGAAAAATCCCCATCATGAAAATCACTCCCATAATATAGGAAAATTGATGACAGTCTATTTTCTGTGGCCCTCAATTCTTCGGAAATGTCTTGATATATTTCAGAGAAAATCACTGAGATCTGCTGTGCATGCAGTTCTGCTCCAGCTCCCTTCTAACTGGTCAAATCTCTCTCTTTTATTTATGACTTTGATTACAATGTTAACAACCACCACAACTAAAGCCAAATAATATACTGGCCTGTGAATAAAGTATACAAACTGCAAATAAATGAATTTAGAAAGATATTAGTATCTTGAATCAGAAGTACATGTTAAAATATTATTGGACTGCCTCTTTGAAAAAAGTTGGTTTTGTTACTTTATTTACGCATTAGGTTTTATTGCAGGCTGTATTATACTTTGACAGTTCCATAGTGAAAGTGTATTCTGATGCTACTTAGGACTGCAGAGTGGTGCTAAATCCTCAGATAATGGAATAAAACTGCTTAGAAAACATAGGTTTAATCAAGTATGATTTGTTCAGTTTGGTTTAAAAATGACTTTGCTTGAAAAGGAGATAGTGCAATTTCAGGAAAGAGTAAAGATTTTTAAAAATGGAGAGAAGGGATTGAAAACATTACTTTTACCTTTTAGAAAGGAAGTGTGGCAGGCCATGAAAGAAATCAAAGGCTGGACAGTGGTCATTTTGCTGCAGAAAATGCAGCAGAGTGTGCTTCAGGAAAGTACCTTCTTCTTCTCCTCAGGTCACCTACTGGGCATGGAGAAGGAATCTGACACTACCAATATATGCTGTTTCTTCTTCTCAGATCCCAGACCTCTCTGTGGTAGAATCCAATACAAACCAGGAGTGCTTCCATGGAGGGAATTCTTGTCCAATTTTTCAGTGGACCTTAACTTTCCAGTAGGTTGATGAGGGAAGAGAGAGTAGAGTCTTAGATATGTCTATCACCACCTCTCTTGTCTGCTATATACTCCTGTTCTTATTGTGTCCTCATGAAGTTTGCATTTGGACTCAATCATGATTGCAGCCTTTCAAGTCACATAAGAATGAAGTTGTTTACTGTTTGTTCTTTAATCTACTCTTACTCCTCAAAACTGATATACAAAGTGTGATTAGAGGGTCCTGTTCTCAGCCCTATTTTGAAGTAAAAGGTCATTTTTGGCATGAAAATTTTTATCCCTTACTCTAAATAATTTTTCTCTTCCAGTATTGAACTCTTGCTCTGAAATTTAACAACTGGGCAATTTTCATGAACTCGTGAAAGCTATATACGTTATCACTTACTGATAAGCAGTAATGACTATAATAGAAGTTGAAATTAGTTTAAGAATACATTGATTTGGCAGTGAATATATAAATATGACATAAATGACTGAGATTGCTAATAATTATTCTTGATCTTACAGAAATGGGAATACTTTTGAATGACTATTGAGAAAGGAATGATAAAAGAATCAGGAGATAAACTGCTGAAGTTTCCTTTAGAGAATTTCCATTTCTAAAACCATATCTACATTATTAGTGCTTTGAAAAATATCACAGAAGCCAAAGTACATTGGCAAGATTAAAGCAGAAAAAGGTCATTGATAATTAAAATTTGGGATAATATTTGAAAATATGACTAATAGTTTCTGTTCCAGATATATTTGACTTGCTTTGGTTCATTGTCTTGGTCATTTGGGTCCTAAAGTAGGAAGGTGTGATGTAAATGTTTTCATTTGGAAAATATTTATGATATAGTTGTGTTATAATCATATTGGGGAAAAATCCTCTTTTTATTTTTATTTTATTTTAAAGATGTGGGGTACAATTCAGGATTAGGCATACAAGTGGTCATTGTACAGGTAAAGTTTAGGCCTCCCTTTGGTCTCCACTTGGCCTGGTTTGAGATCAGGTACTCTAATTGATGTTGTGTCCCTCCCGCCCCCACCCTGGCAGTATCCCACTACTGCCAATTCCTTTCTTATACTATTACGGTAAATGTTCAGGGTTCGCTTATTAGTGAGAATATGTGGTACTCTGTTCTTTGAAAAAAACCTCTTTTTAGATATAGATAATCTGATTGAAGCCTTACCAACACCTACTGTGAACTGATAATCTTGAGAGACATTTGGCAGTAAATATGGCATGAAGGAAAACATCTAAAGTTAGATTAAAATATCTAAATACAGTAGATTCCATAGAAATTAGTGACATGGAAAGCAAAGGCCTTGTTATACAATGATAGAGAAATCATCAATTCAATTTCTTGCTTAGAGTGTGTGGACAGAGTAAAACATAATAGTAAGCAGTGATTTACCATGGAGGGTCCATGATAGGGCAACAGGTTAGTGGGAGAGACATAGTTTGTGTTCCTTTAGCAGTCTGTTAAGGAGATTCTTTACACTCTTAGCTGCTCAAGAGGAAAATAAATTGATTGTCATATCAAAACAGAAATCTAGAAGATGACACAAAAAAATGTAAAATTGCTATACTACTCTGCTTCAGCTAAACCTCCCAGAGTGATTCCTATTAGGCAACACAGATGAAGGACATCACAATGTTCTGCAAAAAAAAAAAGCTACAGAAGTGCATCATGTCACACAATAGAGAAACTTGGCCTTAAATTTGAAATGGAAAATAGGCTATCCCTTTTTTCCTTTACCAAAATTTGGTGACCAGTTGTTGGTAAGTCCAACCCATAAGTTTTCCTTTCTCAAGCCCAGAGTTGGAAGTTGGGTAAGGTTTTTGCCAGTAGATTTCTCTGCAGACAAAGAAGATAAATAGAAGTCCAATAGTGATACAAAAGTGGTTCTGGAGTTTTCAGAGTACACAGGCCCCTCTATATCTAGGGAGGGGAACTCTGAAGTTGTTGAAACAAACACATGCATGTATATTCTTAGTCTTTTTTTGGATTCTCTTACTGAAGACCTGGCTGTGAAGCACTATGCATCCTGGATCCCCTGAAATCTGTTCTAACACTGGTCTCCCCCAATCTGCAGAGCATGAATTGTTCAAATATACTCTAGTCAGAGTGCACTCCTACAAGGAAAATGAAGGAGATGTTGATGGCAATTAGGATGAGTAGATGCTGCTACACCTGGGTAGGTTGGGGAGCTGGAAGAAGAACTGGCAATGCAGACGACTGAGGAGATGAATAGAATCAGGAGGCTAACCAGGCACGAGTTCGTGTTTGACTGGGAAAGACTCAGCTAGAGACCTACATATCATTGGACTCACAATGGCTTCAGAGAAGTAAGTTTATAATAGCTGTGAAGGAACATGGCTGGTTTGAAGTGCATCGCAGTAGGAATAGTAGAAAAAGAATGTTTGATACAATGAATTGCTTACAGATTGTTAGGTAGTCTGACATAGAGATGTGACTGGAAGTAATATCACTTTGGCAGAGTATTTAAGACTAACAAGACCATTGATGCATTTGAACAATTAAAAAACAAACAAACAAACAAACCTGGGGGATAACACAAAAGATCCCACAGCAAAGGGGATGCTTTTTTTTTTTTTTTGAGTTGGAGTCTCACTCTGTCGCCCAGACTGGTCAGACTGCCGCTTCCGGCCACCGCAGCTTCAACCTGCTGGGCTCCAGCGATCTTTCCGCCTCAGCCTTCCAAGTAGTTGGAACTACAGGTGCGCGCTACCACGCCCGTCTAATAATTTTTTGATTTATTGTAGAGATGAGGTCTCGTCAAGTTGCCCAGGTGGGTCTCGAACCTACGGGCTCAGGCACTCCACTCACCTCAGCCTCCCAAAGGTACAGGATTACAGGCTGAGCCACCGAGCCCAGCTGGGAATACTTTTAATTAAAGACTATAGTTTAAATCCCTCCTCTCTAAGGAACATACAGAAAAATTATGTTAGGCAATAACTCATACTCACATATAATTACTATCAACACTCTGGTATTTTTTTTTTCTATTTTTCAATGCATACTTTAGCTCTTTCCTTGATGTTCTACTATGCAAATAATTTTATATCTCACCATTTTATATTCCATATTATGCTATACATTTTTTCCACATAAATTACTTGCAAACATCATTGTAAATGATGCGTGATATTATATAATGCAAATGTACAAAATTTATATAGGTATCATCTTATTTTTTGATATTTACATTAGTTCTATTTTATGCCTTTACCATTCATGCCGTAATAGATATCTTTTTGCTCAAATAACAACTATATTTTGAATTTTTTTCTTGGGTGTGATTTCTAGATACAGAATATTAAGTCAAAAAATGTATTGTGAAGGTTCTTGCTTTTATCTCACAATTTTCAAACTTCTTTCCTCAAAAAATCTGCCCACATCTGTTTACAGGAGGCACTGTCTCTTCCTGGCTTAACCATGTTGAGTATTTAGATTTCAAAGTCTTTGTCATTTAAGAGAAGAGAAATGGTATCTCCTTTGATGTGTTTTGTCTGACTAACAGTATGGTTTAACATATTTCATGTATTTTATTTGTACATCTGGCATATGTTTGTGAGGATCTATGATGTCTCAGGTAATGAATCAGAATCAGCAGAAAAGAAACAAGTCCAACAGCTTGTAGAATTTACATTTTATAGAATGCAGGCCACAAAGGAAAATGAAACACTAATATGATAAAAAATAATGTTGATACCTAATTTTGAAAGATGGTCAAAGACGACCACTCTGACAAAGTGATATCGGAAGAGAGATATTGATGTAGCAAACAGACAAGCCATGGGAAGAAGGCATGCATGAAGAAGAACCAGCGAGGCGATATCTTTGAGGTAGGCACACATTTGGTGTATTTGAGCAACTGTGAGAAGGACAGCATAGCTGGTGGGGAGTGAGGGAGATGGATCAGGGTAAAACATGATTTAGGAGAAGTAGCTGAGGGCAAGATGGTGTATACAATGGTAAAGATTCAGAATTGTATTGAAAAGTCTACTTTTTCCTACTGATCTGCAGTTCCTTCTCTGTCATTTTGAATTCATGTATTTGTGGGTCTGTTTCTGGATTCAATCTGTTTTACTTCTCTATTTTTCTATTCCTATGCTAATGCCACATTGTCTTACTTATTTTAGCTTTATACTCTTGTTCTTTTTCTTCAAGTGTGTCTTGAAGACATTACACTTTCACATAAATTTTAAAAACTAACTCATTAAGATCAACAATAATGACATTAACAATAAAAATTGTCTGAGACTTTGTTAGGAGTAAAATAAAACTATAAATTAATTTGAAAATAATTGAAATATTTAATATAGTTAGCCTTCCAATCCATAAATGTACCTCTCACAATTTATAAAGATCTTTCTTAGTAGAGATCAGTTTCTCAGTAAAGTTTTGTAAGTTCTCCCGCAGAGGTCTTACATGTGTTTTGCTATATTTATTACTGGGTATAATATATTTTATACTATTATGAATGGCATCACTTTATATTTCTTTTTCCATTTATTACTTGTATATAGAAATATAATTTATTTTTGTAAACATGTTGAATCTAGCAATCTCAATAAACTTCCTTATTAAATCAAATAATCTATTTGTATGAGTAGATTTTGAAAATTCTATAGAAACAATCATTAAGTAAGAATGAAAAGACTATTGCTCCATCTTTTCTAATTTTTATGCCTTTATTTTCTTTTCTTCTATTACAGACTGGGTTGGACTACAGTTATCATATTGTTTCATACTCACAAGAGAAATATTTTTAATGTTTACTTATTAAGTATAATATATAGTTTTTCTAACAAAAGATAACCTTTATCAGATTAAGAAATTAACTTCTAGTTCTAGTTTCTTTTAATGGCATATTTATTATAATTTTTAATTATACTATTAAAAATCATATCTATTGATATAATTTTTTCTTTATTAAAACAATTATTGGTTTTCAATATTTAAAATAGTTAGTCTTCCAAGTCATAAATTGGAACATGATTTTCAATGTTCAAACCAAGCTTTTATTTTTGTTTTACAGTCAACTTGGTTATGATTTATTGTATATTCTCAAATTTCATTTACTGTTTTTTGTTTTTAAGATTTCTTTGCATATATGTTCATAAATGAAAATGGCAAATAGTTTTACGTGTTCGTTTTTCCTTTGTTGACTTTGGTTTCAAGATTAGAATAGTCTTTTAAAATGAGTTGGGTTATTACCCTGTTTTTGGTTTTTTGATAAGATTGTATCTTATCAATGTTTATGTCCATTCATTTTTGGAATAACTCTTTAGTGAATCCATGTGAGACTAATGTTTTTTTTTGTAAAAAGCATTTATTCAAAAACAAAACAAACTACTGATTCTATTTCTTGAGTGATTATAGGAAAATTCACTTACTTTCTTTCCCTACCCTTTTTCTCCTTTGTTACCTTTTTAAGAAAAATTGACCACTTCATTTAAAATTCTAAGTTTATTGTCACAGAGTTTAAAAATATTTCATAGTATATGAAAAAAATCTATAGTATCAAAGATGATTCTTTTTCATTTCTGATAAGTTATTTGTGTCTTCTCTCTTTTTTGTGATTACTCCCTGATAAGTTTTTTACATTATATTTTTTATTAACCATTTTTTCTTATTATTCTCCTCTGTTTTCTATGTGTTTATTATCTTCTGTTTATTTTATAATCTTTGATTATTTTACTACTCTTTTATTTATCTTTTTAAGATAAATCCTTAACTCATTAATTTTCAAACCTTCTTTGCTTCTAGTACATGCATGAAAGGCTATAAATCTTTCTCTGAAAATTTTCTCTGAAAAAGAACTACTTTAACTTAATTCCAAAATTCAGTTCAAATTATTTTCTGTTCAATTTCTTTTTGACTCAGGGATTACTTATGTGTAGTTTTTATAATTTCCAAATACATAGAAATTTTCTAGTGCTCTCTCTTTTTTTTCAAAAACTAATTTCTGACTTAATGATATGGTTAGAAGTCATTCTTCATTTCTTTGAAATTTGTTGGAGTTTGCTTTACAACTTACTCTTGCTGATAAAAAAATAATTTCACATGTCATCTTGTGACACATATTTTACTTTGTAAACTCTAGGGTTTTATACATATGTATACATATATGTATATATATGTTTGTGTATACATACACACAGAGCAGGCCAATTATGTTTGTTGTTTGTGTTCTTATATGTCTACTTGTTTCCCCCTTTTTTATGGGTTACTGAGAATTATGTGTTAAAATACTGAGATTAAAGATTTGTCTATTTTTCTTTCTGTGTGTATCTGTCAACTTAACTTCCCATTTTGAAGTTTTGCTATTAGAAATAAGATCTTCCTGGTGAGTTGAACCCTTTTATAAGTATTAATACAAGCACATCTATTTTTCTCCTTCAGTTTATTAGTCTGTTATTTAAGTGGAACATTTTGACCATTTACATTTACTATAATTGCTGATATATTTGGAATTAAATCTGGCATTTTGTTTTGTATTTTCCAACTGTGCTCAATCTACATTTTTTCTTTTTTTCTTGTAGATTATTTATCATTTCATTTATTTAGTTTTTTTTACATTATTTAAGCAGTTATTTTACAGCATGTATTTTTAGCTTACTAAAATTAATGATAAATCTATATTTTCATTCTCCTCTTAGATAATACAAGGGTCATTTTACACTGAGTATCCAGTCCTTTGGGGTCCCAGCTTAACCTGGGGTATATTTCCTATGACACCACCTTGACCAGACTCTAGTTCATTATTTCTGCCCTTGCAATTTTATGATGCAACCCAAGTTTAGCCCAAGTTTGCAGATTTATTCAAGTTCCCTCAAGGCAAAAGAAGCTATGGTCCTCTTAGAATTTGGTCCTCCTGGAATTTGGCTTGACATGTCTCTGCTATTGAGCAACTCTTCAAATATTTTAAGGTTTGTATTTTTAAAATGCACAATTTAGCAATTAAAATTGCTATGAAAAATGTATCCCATTAGAATTGGAAAGGAAGTCTATTTTCTTATAGTAAGTTTTTTCTGCCAAATTTCTGACAATTTTTGGAATTTGTATTTAATTTTCTCTTTGAGGATTCTACCTTTCCATGTATGCTTAGAAAGTTTATTCTATTTTGTGATCAGGTAAATATTTATTTACATTTTCTTCTAATTTGTTACAGTTTTTTAACACTAAATCTTTGAATCATTTGTATATTTTGGCATAAGATATTTTATGTGGAATAAAATGTATTCTTCTTCCCAAATAGCCTAAAATGTTACCAGAATAATCTGTTGAAATTGTTTTCCAATACAATATTCACTTGTAATACCTCATTTAATTTTCCATGTTTTTTATTGATATAAGTCTATACTTGCTTTAGTAGCATACTAATTAAATTGTTATATTCCTATATCATATTTTAATCTCCTTCGAGCCAGTCTCTATTACTCTTTTATAAATCAATGAATACTTTAAAAAGAGCAACTTTTAAACATTAATTTTAAAAACAATAAGAGCATATTATATCATAATTCTGATACAAAATAATGCCCTTAGTTCATTTATGTTTGTGAAAAACACTTAATAAATATGAAAAATGTTAATAACATTTTAAATGCCTATAGTCTAGGGTATACTATTAGTTTAATGTTATGAAATATTTGTTGCTTAAATCAGAGTAGAGGCACACCCTGAAGCACATTCATTTATATAATGTATACACTTCATTCATTTGTTCTAAGTATCCTGAAATGAAGGTTTGAAGAAGTGAGATCCATAAATTTTTCATTGTTTAATGTGTAAAAAAAAAAAAAGAAAACCAAAAGGTTGCACAAACCTAATTATAGACAGATTATTTATTCTATTACAAATACCAGCAAAGAAAGACTCTATCATCTAGTTTTAAGGTCAGAAGTAAAATACATTTCCTGGATTTTTTATTATTTTCAGAAAGGGTGATATACCATTCAGAAAACATATTTATTTTGTAATGGTCAATAAAAGATTGAATAAACAAAGTCTAATGTAGGTAATTTAAAAAGTCTATTGTCTGGATTTTGCAGGAGACTAATGAAGAGATCTTTCTCATGGAACATTCTCTAAGATAGACCTGTGATAGGCAACTAATCAAGTTTTAATAAACTTTAAAAAGCCAAAATCATATCAAGCACCTTTCAGACCACAGTGGAATAAAACTGGAAATAATTCAGAGAGAAGCTCTCAAAACCAAAGAAATACATGGAAATTAAATAATTTGCTCCTGAATAATCCTTGGGTCAGCAATTATATCAAGATTGAAATTTTAAAAATTATTGAAAAATAACAATGACACAGGTTATCAAAACCTCTGAGACACAGACAAGACTGTGCTCAGATAAGAACTTATTGTACTTAAGGTATACATGAAAAATACTGAAAGATCACATGTTGCTGACTTAGCATCACACCTCCAGGAGCAGGAGCAAACCAAACCAAAGCTAGCAGAAGGAAAGAGATAACAAAAATTGAAGAACTAAAATAAATTGAAAAACAACAACAACAAAAAGATACGAAGGATCAACGAAACAAAAGTTGATTCTTTGAAAAGATAAACAAAACTGATAGACCACTAGCTAGATTAGTTAAGAAGAGAGATGATTCAAATTAGCTCAAGTCAGAAATGAAAATGAAGACATTACAGGTGATATCGCAGAAATACAAATGACCACCCGAGGTTATTATGAACCTCTTTGCACACTAGACAATCTAGAGGAAATGGATAAAGTCTTGGGACATGCAGCCCCTCAATCTTGACTCAGAAAGAAAGAGAAGCTCTGACAAGATTAATAACAAATAGCAAGATAGAATCAGTAATTAAAAGTCTCCAAGAAAAAAAAAGTCCAGGACCTGACAGACTCAGAAAAATTCTACCAGGCTTTCAAAGTACTGGTATCACTCCTACTGAGGGTATTCCATAAGATTGAAAAGAAGGAAATTTTCCCTAAGTCACTCTACAAAGCCAATATCTTCCTAATGCCAAAGCCAGGAAAATATACAACAGAAAAGAAAACTGTAGGCTAACATCCCTGATGAGTATAGGTTCCAAAATACTCAACAAAAATACTAGTAAACCAAATTCAACAACACATCAGAAAAATAATCCACCATGATCAAGTGGGTTTTATTTCAGGGATGAAAGGGTGGTTCAAAATGCACACGTCAATAAACACAATTCACCACGTAAACAGAATTAAAAATAAAAATCATATGATCACTTCACTAGACACAGAAAAAAAAAGCATTTGATAAAATCCAGCACCGCTTCACGACAAAAACTCTCAGCAAAATAGGCATAGAAGAAACATACCTCAAAATAATAAAAGTTATGTATAACATACCCACAGCCATCCTGAACAGGGGAAAGTTGAAAGAACTCTCCTTCAGAACTGGAGCGAGGTAAGGATGCTCACTTTCACCACTCCTATTCAACATAATACTAGAAGTCCTAGCCAGAGCAAAAAGGCAAAAGAAATAAAGGGTATACAAATGTAAAGGATGAAATCTAACTATCTCTGCATACTAATGATCTGATCTTATACCCAGAAAATTCTAAAGATTCCTCCAAAAGACTCCTGGACATGAGAAATGAATTCAGTAAAGTCTCAGGTTGCAAAATCAACACACAAATCAGTAGCATCGCTATATACCAACAAAGATCAAACAGAGAATCAAATCAATAACTTCATACTATTTATAATACCTGCCAAAAAATTAAAATACCTGGGAACATATTATACCAAGGGAGGTGACAGTTACAAGGAGAACTACAAAACACTGGTGAAGAAAATCATAGAGGACACAAACAAATGAAAAAACTTTCTATGCTAATGGATTGGAAGAATAAACATTGTTAAAATAACTATAATACTGAAAGTAATCTACAGATTCAATGCAATCCTTATCCAATTATCAACATCATTTTTCATTGAATTAGAAAAAAATCCTAAAATTCATATGAAATCCAAAAAGAACTGGAAGATATGAAACAATTCTAAACAATAGGAACAAATCTGGAGGCATCACATTACCTGACTTCAAATTATATTACAAAGCAGTAGTAATCAAAATATTATGAAGCTGGTACAAGAGCAGATACATAGACCAATGGAACAGAATAAAGAATTCCAAATATCTAAAACCCAACTGATCTTTGACAAAGCAGACAAAAACATACACTGAGAAAGAGCACCCCATCTAATAAATGGTGCTGGGAAAATTGGATAGCCACATGCAAGAAAATAAAACTTGGTCCTCATCTCCCACCATACACAAAATTTAACTCAATGTGGATTAAAAACTTAAATGTCAAACTTGAAACCATAAACATCCTAGATGAAAACCTAGGAAAAACTCTTCTGGACACTGCCCTATGCAAAGAATTTATGGCTAAGACCCCAAAAGCAAATGCAAATAACATCTAAAATGAACAAATCAGACTTAATTAAACAAGCTTCTACACAGCAAAAGAAATAGTCAACAGAGTAAGTAGGTAACCTATAGAATGGGAGAAGATATTTGTAAACCACACATCTGGCAAGGGATTCATATCCAGAATCTATAATGAAATCAAACAAATGACGTGAAAAGACATCTCTCAAAAGAGGATATACTAATGGCCAGCAGACATGAAAAAAAATTGCTCAGTATCATTAATTATCAGGGAAATGCATATTAAAACAACAGTGAGTTACTACCTTACAGGTATGACCATTATTAAATGAGATACTACCAGTTAGAATGGCCATTATTAAAAACAAAAAAATAAAAAAAAACAAGAGATATTGATGTGAATGCAGTGTATAAGTAAATGCTTATAAAGTAGATCTATCGATTGATCCAGCAATCCCACTACTTGCTATCTACTCAAAGGAGCAGAGGAAAGACACCTGCATTCGTATATTTATTGTAGCAGAATTCACAATTGCAAAGATTTGGAATCAACATAAACTGATTAGTGGATAATTGAAATGTGGT
Organism: Carlito syrichta; assembly: GCF_000164805.1. Taxonomy (NCBI): domain Eukaryota; kingdom Metazoa; phylum Chordata; class Mammalia; order Primates; family Tarsiidae; genus Carlito; species Carlito syrichta. Next base: position 914,337 of record NW_007248568.1, on the reverse strand, counting down.
ATATATATATATACACACCATGGAATATCATTCAGCCATAAAAAAAATGAAGTAGTGTCTTTTGCGGCAACTTAGAATTGGAGAACATCATCCTAAGTGAAATAATTCAGGAAAAAAAATACTGCATATTTTGATTTATAAGGGGGAGCTAAGCTAAGGGTCTGCAAAGGCATATGGAATGGTATAATGGACATTAGTGTCTCAGAAGGGGGAACGTTGGAAGTGGAAAGGACAAAAAATCACCTATACACAATGTATACCTGATGGGGGTGGTAGGTGCACTTAAGTTCAGACTTTTCCCCCTAAAGGTATTGGAATTGAAAAAGCTTTATTTATGATATAAAGAGTAGAACAATAAAAAAGGAATCTTTTGCTTTCTTTAGCCGTACATATACTAAAAATGGAAAGAAATCTATGAATGTTTATGTGATAAAAGAAAGTACATTTTTTTTTATTTAGGCTGACAATTCTGACACAATACATAATCTTTTAAAGATATATTAAAACATAGCACAGAACCTGTTCTTTATAACAATATTCATTTCAAGAGCAAATGTGTTTTAGGTTGTCTTAGATGTCTTCTGATTAAAAAAGAATTCTAGGAAAAATTATGATGGACATATAGTCAAGGTTACATCATCATTTAAAACACCTTCCATTAGTTTATTTGTCTGCATTAGTCTCAGATTTTCCACGAATTTAAGCGCTCTATTTGGAAAGTCAGAAATCCTTTTCTTGATGTTAAGTTTATTCAGAATTGTAAGAGAGCCATTTAAAGAAAGGCTGTCTGAATTGGCCCTGCAGTGAATGCATTGTGGTTACTGTGAAGAAATGAGACACTAATCTGTGGACAAATTTTTCTTCACAGATCAACATATTCATTATTTGTGACAATCAGACCTCTAATGAAGTGTGTTCTGACAGATAACATTTGGGCAAAGATTATATGTAAGAAATTAGATCCTCAAACTGTTATCTTGTAGATCAGAAGGAATATTTATTGTTTATTACAATTGTGAACACAAAACTATCTGTGTTACTTTAAAAATTCACAATTAATGTCATTGGTTCTATCTTATGAAGTATAGAAACCAAATAATATTCTAAAAGTGCCAGTTAAAAAACCATCCTATGGAAATAAAAAAAAAAAAAGTTCTTAAGAAGTCAATGTTTTAAATTTTATATTTGGGATAAGAACTTATTTTAAAGAAATATATGCTGCACCACAAATTTTATATTTGAAGTAATTAAGACTGAGGCATATGCAGTTAGGGCAGCGGAAACTCTTACATCAACTGAGGCATTCAGAAAATATATAACCACAATTCTAATTATTTAATTTTAATCACATAGACTCTTCCTGAGATCAATTAGTTCTTTTGAACAATATTATTTTTGCTTTTCTGAGGTAAGTTTGTCAGAAAAACTTGATGTTTTTAATTAATTTTCAGGAGTTCTCAGTTTCCTAATACAACTTAGAAAGAAGTAATATACAAATTGATGCAGAGAACATCCCCAAGTTCCTAAGGCTTCATGGAAGCAACTTATAAGGTAGAGAAGATAATTTTTATCACCTGCCCCACTTGGTGCTGTATTCCTTTTATACTTTCCCTTTGACTGGGCATTATAGGCATCTGGCTATTTCTCTGTGCAGGGTGTCAAACTCTCAGGTAGCTATGATGAGTGTGAGTCATCTCCTGGAGATAATAAAAAGGCAATTTTAAAGTAGTGAAACCAAGGTGATGTTCAAGGAAATGCTATAAGGAATCATAAAATAATGAACAAAGAAAGAGAATTGAGTTTGAAACACAGAACCTATATCTTTGAACTTATCAAGCGTGGTCTGTGGGAGTTTATTGAAAAACTAAAGAGATGCTATAAAGAGACATGGTCTTATTTGACTGGATGCATACAGAACTACAGAAAGACTATATTTATATTACAATATTTAAAATGAGGGAATAAACTGTTCATATAGTAGTTCATTAAAACGAGTCTTTGAAAATCCAATACCTTGCTATTAACAGAGGTGTATTTAGGACATGAAAGCATGAAGGACATGAAACTCTTTTCCATACCTGATTTAAAAATAGTAAAAAGAAAAAAATGTATTTTTGTGCATTGTGAGACCTGAAATTTCATGCATTGCCTCAACATCTTTAAGCCTCACAGGGCCCTATAGGCCTAGTTATAAGTTCCACGATTTAGCCAGGTATGTCCTATCTATCAGCAAAATTATTTAAACAAGTCAATCATGTTCTCCCATGGGAACCAAGGGTTACCCCACTCTCTTGTGACTACAAAGCCTGCTCCCCACAGCCCCTGCTGGTTCACTGCCACCCCCATGGCATGCAGGTTCTCCTCCTCCAGGCTGTGAGTATATGTGACTAACAAACTCTTGTAATCTCATCTGTCCAGTCTTGGGTGTTATGTGCTTGGTTATCTGGAAAATTTGGGGGCTTGGAATCCCTTCTTCACCATGGGATGAGTAAAAGGTGACCAGATTAGCTTGTAGATATAATCTTTGGTGTTTCTTTTATCCTTTCCCAAACGCTTGCTCACAGCTCTTTCAGCTTTAGTCAAGGCCAAATGAGGAGTTAGTCTCTTAGGAAGTTTTTGTTTTGTTGTCAGTTTTTGCAAAAAATTGTGTTAAATTCTCCCAATGCATTGTAACATACTATTCTTTCTCTACCCATAATGCATCGTTCATTAAATTCTAATCCAATAATGCTGCAAAAAAAGGAGAGAAAAAATAGTTGAAAAAATTATAATGCTTTTTAATAATTTTTCCTTGAATTCAGTCCAAATAGGACTGATTAGAAATCTATTTCTAAGAAGAAAGACTGTACTTTTTTAAAAAGTAATTTTTGTGAGCCCTTGTCGTGTGCAGTGGAACAAAACTTCGTGAAAATATATGAAGAAAATAAATCATCCTAATATGTTCACCAAAGCTTATGCTTACCAGTGGCAATGAGAATGGGAGTTAAGTTCATAGATTAGAGGCTGCAAACTCATATAATGACAGGAACCAGGCAGGTAATTAAATAGGAGAAGCTGAGTGTATGGTGATCTAATTTTAAATGTTGGCAACTAATTAAAATGTTTAAAAAATACTATAGAGGCCAAACAAAACACATCTGTAGACCACATGTTTAAGGGTGACCCTAAAGCAACTTAATAAGATCTTACTCATTCTTCAAGGGCTGTGTTGTATACCTGCTTTTCTAAGAATCTTATTATAGAAAAGGCAGTCCAAGCCGATCCTGATCTTCTTGTAGTTTTTATTGAGTTAGTAATCAGAATTACACATTGTAGCACCTTTGCTGTCTGATTGTTTCTTCAGTGGGGCTTTTATTTCTCATGAAACTGAAGGTCCTTGGGAACAGAGACTGTGTATGATGTTGTTTTCATTCTCCTCAGACTGGTAGCACTCTGAATACTCAGTAAAAATAGTGATGACGTTAGCTAACATTAAATAAAGTTTTTTTTCCCCCATGAGTCAAACACATTTTAATAACTTTTATTTATATTAATCCTCACAGCAATACTCTGTGGGCAGTGCCACTATCCCATTTTATTGAAAACAAGAAAACCTGAGGCACAGAGAAGTTAAGTGGCTGATCATGCTCACACTGCTGCTTATGGGGAAGTTAATAAATCTGGTCAGACTAATAACCATGTTCTTCTCTCAGCCACTATGCCACAAATATTAATGAATTCAACATAAGTGATTCTAGTCAAGAGTTTCAATTTTAATCTTTTTTATACCAATATGTTTACTGTAGTTGTTAATGAATCTTAAGATGGCAAGCTGGAATACTGTCTTCTGTCCATCTTTTACTCATTTTTGAATTTTAATAAGAAATGGAATAGTAGAATTAACATAATTCAGTTATGCCTATAAGATGACAAAATGCCTAGGTAATTGGTTTGAACTCTGTTAAAAATGTAGTGTAGTATCAGTTAAATTCGCCAGTCTGGTAATTCTGTTTGCAATTGGCAGTTTAACAACCAAGTAGGAAATATTGAAAAGTTTTTTGAAAAGAACTTATGAAGAAAAAGTGAAGTCCTCAGTGGTGAGGAAATTTCTCTTTCTGCAATTGGATGTTGTAGATAAATTACTGGTAGACAAAGAGAAACGAGCTCAGGACTTTATTACTTTGGGTCTATCAATGTTTGGCTCATTTTATTAGTATTTTCTTTTCACATGGAAAAGAAATTATTCATGCACTGAGCCATCTCAATGTGCATTCATGATTATACAAATATTTGATAAGCTTTTGTGGGAGCAAGTCGGTGCAAGAGATTGTTTCAGTAATTTTTACTAGCTATTCTTTGATTACACAACAGAATTCATGAGGCAATACACAAATAATGACTGTGTCTTCCCTCTCTGAATTTAAGAAGAAAGCTTGCTGCTTATACCCACTTATGTATTTGCTGGTAAGTTCTGACACCAATTGAGAATTGGTTTGCTCTCTGGCTACTGAGAAAGTCTTAAAACTTTGATTTTTAGTGCCAGGATGCTCATACTATAGGAAGCTATAGAAAAGCACAAAGGTAGAATCCTTGGTTTTATCCAGCCCAATTCCTTTCCTGGCCAGAATAACTTTAACTCCATCTATACAGCTGCAGACACATGAGGCACATGGCCTTTGGACACAGCTCATTGTATGACTTTTTACATGATGAGGTTACTTTGACATATGTCTTCAAGCCTTCCTACTATTGCTCAGACTGAAATTCCGTCTTCACCCCACTACATATATCTGCACCTAACATTTTGACATCACCAAAATAGATTTTAGCTCTTCTGCTAGAAATCAGATCTTGTCTATCCTAAGTCCCAGTCCCTCAGGACTGTGAATTCTTTTAAATGATAATAGTTGCTAATGGAATAATTTGATAGACTAGTCTCTGATAAAGTTACTCTTCTCAGATAAAAGTCAATTTTAGCCTAGTTGAAATGCACAGCACCTTTAGAAGGTCACCAAGAAGTGACAGGAAAATTGGAAATTTGTGACAGACCAATCAAAAGGAGACATTTTGGTGAGTGAGGACTTTTATAACTTTACATCTTAGACCAGCTAAGTAGAGAGCAGCCAAACTGCTTATCAAAACTCTTAGATGTGCTCTGATTCATGCAACAGTAACTGGTTATTAATCTCTCTCTCTCTCTCTCTCTCTCTCTCACACACACACACACACACACACACACATACACACACACACACACACACAAGCTCTGACCCTTTCCCCTCCCTGCAGGTTGTATAAACATTAGCATACTTGTAGACTGACTGACTGAAAACATAGCAATGAAAAACATGAATGCAAATAGCATAACAAAAGCAAATAAAAATGTTATCCAGTGTAATTTGACATTTAGAAAAATATTTTAAAAGTTCATTGAACACTAGTATTAGTTAATATAGGTTATCAAGAAATATTTACAGAATTCAGAATCTGTGCATACAGAGGGAGATTCTGGAAGGGAAACTAGTAGGTTGTGCTCCTACTCTATGCCATGCCTCCTGCAAGTGCCTGTCATAAAATTTTATGTAATCTCATACAATAATTCTGTGAAACAGGTATTATGATATGCATTTTTGAAAATATGAAACTGAGACATGGTGGCAGCACATGCTAGATCATATAAAGAAGGATTATGTACAAGATTGGAACATGGGTGAATTTTCTAATAACATCATGCTACAGGCAATCAAGGTTGTTTTCAGAATGTAAGGAAAACAGAATCCCACTAGTTAACAAGCTATGTCATATTTATAACACATATGACTATCCAGATGTTGAAAATGTAAACAACCCTTACAGACTGATAAAACCACTAAAGAAAAATCAGTAAAGGGAGACAACTGCTATATCACAAAACAGAATAGTCAGTATCTAAACTACAAATTCTACTTCAATAGTAGGTAAGGAAATTTAGGTTAAATAGTAGTAAATCACAATTTTAACCAATCAAATTTGTAGAAACTCTAAAAATTTCATAATATTAAATTCTGTAAGGAATGTGGTAACTCATGTATAAATGCTGGTGAATAATTTGGTATCTCTAGCAACAGAAACTTGCCAATATATATAAAAAGCACATGATAAAATAATCTTGCTCAAAGAAATATATCTTACAAAATAATCAAGGAATCACACAAAGGTTTATATATATGGATACATAATCTGATGAGACTAAAAAACTTCCAATAACTGAACTGTTTCACAGCTGAGGAATGGCTATGTATACTTTGTTATGCCCATCAACGAATGTTTTACAGTTATTTAAATGGTCACAAAATAAGATTAAGTAAAAAAGAAAAATTAAATAACATGTGTGCATGCATACACATATTAATGTGTAAAATGTATCATACTCCTGCTTATGAAGTAATATTTGAAAAATTTTTATATGTTTGAGAATGCTTTTAATGTTTAATATATCTCTCTGAATCTTTAACAACTAACATGCATTATGGAAAAAAAAGTGTACATGTGCCTTAATAACATCAACCCTCTATTTGCTGCAAGATAAAGAAGTAGCCAGGCAGCCAGATCTCCAGACCTGCTTCTCTTCAGTTACTAGGTTGCTACAACATTATGGCCCTGGCAAGCAAGACCCAATGTATCTGTACACTGACAGGGAACAGAGAACAATGAGAGTGCTTCCTGAAGCTGGAAGGCTGGGATTGATGCTGAGCTTCATCAAGGGCAGGCAAAGCCACTTCACAGAAGAAGTGAGGGTGCAGTAGGATATCTTGATGCTGTCCTAGCCTGGAAAATAGCATGCTCTGTTGCATCTGCATGCCCAAGGTACTGCCTGTTCTAAGCCCAGCCTCAGGAACTCCTTACAACTTTATTTCCTAGAGAAAGATAAAAGAGCATCAACAACCTATCTATATTGGCTGAATGACCTCTAAGCCTACTGGGCAGGTACACTTAGATGAGAATGACTCTCAATTGGTTGCTTCAAGTCTTGACCTTGGTATTTGTATTGGGACAACTACAAACTCTGGCCTCTGTGGCTCTCTTAAAATCCTTTAAGTTCATATCTCTAGTGTTCTTTGAACTCTCTGCCAAGCTGTGTGATGAAGGAAAAAAAAAATACCACATTTTTTTTTTTTTACAATAAAAAATGTGATAATTCTGCTTCTGTCCCTAATGGAGTAATAGGATTTGCCCATTCACCTTTAAAAAAAAAATCCAGGCAAAATATATCAAATATGGGTTGCAGGGATAGAACATCAGGCAGAACAGTGTACTAATCCCTGATAGAGGGAAAACAAACAAGATAATTACCACTGATTGTCCTACTTTACTGCCTGGAGAGAGTTTCGATGCCACAGTGCAGAAACAAGGAAGACAGGTGAAGTCCAGTAGTCTCCTTGAGTTGGAAAGGCAGAGAGTAAAATTCCATGAGGCCTACATGTTGCAATTTTCAGGGAAGAGTACTAGAGATGGAAGAGCTTCACAATGAGAGAGAGAGAGAGAGAGAGAGAGAGAGAGAGAGAGAGAGAGAGAGAGAGAGAGAGGTTTTAGAGACCTACACAGCTTTCCTTCGGGTCTTAAGCTGACACTGATCAGTTCATGTTCCTGAGGAAAGTACTTGAGACCAGGGAATGAACTACTAGGAAGACAAAACAATCCACAAAGTTTGCACAGGGCTGTGACTATTTCACGTTGTTTTAAACAACAATGAGAAACCTTGCAATGCTTGGGACATCAGGTAGAGTACTCAGAAGTCTCTTGGTAGTGGGCCAAGTTAGGTTTGACTAAAATTTGCTCTAGTCCCACCTAACAAAGTTTAAAGTAAAGCCTTGAAAGAATTAAAATGGTTTCTCAGTAACTTAACTAATCTCCAGATCAAAGTTCAAGAATATTTAAAGGAATATGAAAAATTCAGTACTCAATTAGGCAAAATTAATAATGTCTGGCATCTCACCCAAAATTATGCAAAGAAGCAGGAAAATGCAGCAAATAATGAGAAAAATGAATAGAAGGAGACAGAAATGAAACAGATGTTATAAGTAATAGACAAAGAAATTGAGTTATAAATAGATTTCTCATTCAAGAAGGTACATGAAAGAATGAATATATTAAGATGATACGCAGACAATATGAAAAGACCTTATTTAAACTTCTAAAAATTAAAAAATACATGTATGTATAAAAAATACAATACATGGGATTAATAACAAAGCAACTGCAGATAGATACTGCAGAAGAAATGATTAATGAATATGAGGACATAATAATAGAAACTTTCCAAACTTTCACATACAGAAAAAACAAACAAGCAAAAATCTACATCAGTGTTCTCTGGGACAAAAAAGACTTCCTAATACGTATGTAATAGCAGTACCCAAAAGAGAAGAGGAAACTACAGAGAAGCTATTTGAAAAATAATAGATCAAGAGACTAAGACAAGCCACAGAAGGGAGAAGAGATTTGCAAAAGACACATCTGGTCATTGCTTTGCTAAGCTCTGGTCTGGCCATGTGGCTCTTTGAGCTATGGCCACCATGTCTCCTAGATTTGACCCCCTCCCCTACCTTGGGGAGGTGAATCTCCTCTCCATTCTCTCTCGTTTTCTCTAATTTACTTTCTGAATAAACTATATTTTCCAATCTAAAAAAAAAGACATCTAATAAAGGACTCATATAAAATATGCAAATAATTCTTAAAATTCAGCAATAAGACAACAACCCAATTAAAAAATAGGCCAAAGACCTTAACTGACATCACACTATAGAATGTACAGTATACAAAAGACAAATAAGCATATGACAAGATACTCAATATTATATGTCATCAGGAACATATAAATGAAAACGATAATGAGATACCACTATATACCTTCTAGAATAAAATATAGCACACTGAAAACACCAAATGCTGGTGAAGATGTGGATCAGCAGAAACTCTCATTATTCATTGCTGGTAGTGGGAATGCAATAGAGCCATCTTGAACTGCAACTGGGCAGTTTTTGTTGTTGTTGTTGTTGTTGTTGTTTAAAACAGAATCATACTTTTACCAAACAATCTAACAGTCACACTCCTTGGTACTTAGCCAAATCAACTGAAAACTTTCTTTCTTTTTTTTCTTTTTGAGTTGGAGTCTCACTCTGTCGCCCAGACTGGAGCGCAGTGGCCGCTCCCGGCCACCGCAGCCTCCACCTGC
>NW_007248568.1:882336-904826 GCF_000164805.1 Carlito syrichta | reverse complement strand
CTGGGCTACTTGGCGAGACCTCATCTCTACTATAAATCAAAAATAGTCGGGCGTGGTAGCGCACGCCTGTAGTTCCAGCTACTTGGAAGACTGAGGTGGAAGGATCCCGGAATCCAACAGGTCAAGCCCAACCGGGAGCAGCCACTGTACTCCAGTCTGGGCGACAGAGACTCCAACTCAAAAAAAACAAAAACAAAACAAAAACAAAAACAAACAAAAAAAAAAAAAAAAGAGAGAGAGAGAAAAAGAAAAAGACAAAGAGAAAGGTAAAATTCATATTAAGTTAAAGAAGCCAATATAAAAAAAGCCACATACTGTATGATTCCAACTAAAAGTATATGACATTTTGTAAAGGCCAAACCAAGAAGACATAAAAAGATTAGTAGTTACCTGGAGTTAGGGGGCAGGGGGAGAGAGCAAAGGTTACTGTTAGGGCAGTGCAAATATCCCATATAATATTATAATGGAGGATGTATGACATTATACTTTGTCAAAACCCATAGAATGTTCTATACACCAAGAGTGAACCCTAATATAGACTATGGACTTTAAATGGTAACAATGAGTCAATGCAGGTTCATTGATTGTAATAAAGGAACCACTGTAGTGAAGGATGTCCATAGGGGTGGGAAGTCGTGGGTGGGGTTGGGAGAATAGGGAGTATATGTGAACTTTCTATATTTTCTGCCCAATTTTTCTGTGTACCTAAAGCCTCTCCAAAATTTAAAGTGTATTAAATAAAAAAGCGCTAAAAGTTTTTCTCCAAATTTGATAAAACTGATAAACTCAGAGATCAAAGACATTTAACAAGGTCTAAACACAAAAAGCAAACCAAACAAAAATGACACCACAAAAATCCTAGTCAAATTGTTTATAACCAGTGATAAGGAGAAAATCATAAAAGCATTCAGAAAAAAATAAAGATACATTATGCACAGAGGCACAAGAGAAGAATGAGAGCATACTTCTTCTCAGCAGTAATGCAGTCCAGAAAAAAAGTGGAGTGGAGCAACATCTTTAAAGCATTGAAAGAAACAAAACTTGTCAATGTAGAATTTTGAATCTGGTGAAAATATCCTTCAAAAATAAAGACAAAATAAAACCTCCTCTAGAAATATAATAGCTGACAGAATTGATTACTAACAGACTTGTATTCCAAGAATTGGTTTTAAAAAAGTCTTTTAAACAGAAGAAAAATATTACTAGACACAAATCTGAGTATAAACAAAGGAAGGAAAAGCACTGGAAATAATAAAAGGTAGGTAGATATAAGATTCCTGTATTTTATCTTATTTTAAAAATCTCTTTAAAATATAATTGAGTGTTTCAAATTGTGTTTGTCATCTGTATTGTGGAGTTTATAATATAAATATGTATATGTGTATATAGTGGAGTTTATAACATATGTAGAAGTAAAATGAATGACTACAATAGGAAAAGACTGAAAGACGGGAAACAGAAGTAGAGTGTGACAAGGCTCTTTTACTGTATAACAAGTAGGTTTATTTTGACAGAATGGGTTTGGCAAAGTTTTGTTAAATTGGACATAAAATGCATAAACTATAGAAAAAAAAGGTGATGAAATTGTACTTAATTGAATTTAAAATCCAAAAGAAATTGATGTATCAGTGAAAAGACAAGTTACTGACTGGAAAAAATATTTTCAAAACATTTGTCTGACAAAGGACTTGTATCTAGACTACATTAACAACTCTTACAACTAAATATTAATAAGACAAAACTAAATTTTAAAATAGCCAAAATATTTGGACATTTTACCAAATGAGATATATGGATATTATACTAGTACTTTAAAAGTTGTTCAATATCAATGGCCCTTTATTGAAATGTAAATTAAAACCACAAGGAGCTATTCATACATATCCCCTAGAATCACTAATATTAAAAAATATATTATTTCAAGTGTTGACAAGGTCTCAGAATAAATGGTACTCTCCTACACTCCTGGTGGGAATGTATAATAGAAAGTCATTTTGGAAAACAGTTTGTCAATTTCTTCAAAAGCAAAACATATACATAACAAATGACCCAAATATTCTATTCCTTAGCATCTATCCAAAAGAAATCTAAGTTTTCACAGCAACTTTATTTGTAATAGCTGAAAACTGGAAACAACTCAAATATCCATCAAGAGGCCAATGGAAAAATGCTCCAAACAATGGAAAGTGGATAAAAAAGAATGAAAATTTAAAACCCAACAACAACATAGATGACTCTCAAAATAATCATGCTGCATAAGAGAAATCAGATGCCAGCACCCTAACAAAAAGGAATCAATATAGTATAAAATTTTTGAAGATGAAATCTAATCTATAAGACATAAAGCAGAACAGAGGTTGCCTAGAGAAGGGAGAGTTGTAGGGGGGTTTGAGGGGTGGATAACAAAGGGAAACAAGAAACATTTCAGTGATAGACTGTTTAGCATCTTGATTGTGCTGATATTTTCATGAATGTCTACATACATTAAAACTAATAAAATTGTAGTCTTTAAGTGAGCATAGTTTTTTTATATTACGATTATTCCTCAATAAAGCTGTAAAGTTTTTAAGGGGTCAGATACGACTTTCATAGTGGGAAGCCTCCCAGAAGAATATAGTTATCTGAGCCCACTTTTCTGAAGCTAGTTAGCCTCTGCATGGGGTGGGACTTCCAGGTTTATTGCAAGGGATGCCTAGTGGGAGAGATTCCTTGTAAGAAATGCCCAGATTTTCTTCTTTTAGACCTGCCCAAGATTTGACTGTTTGGAGCAATATATCTTGCTGTTTATTTGAATAAACTCTACATTCCATTGCATTGCAATCTGGATTAACAGAAGTAAGAAAGCAGGATTATTTATGCATTAAACAGCAAAGTAGCTCAATATGGCTATCAGGCACTAATTTTGGTCATTCTTAGATTCTAGAATATAGATAATACAAGTGTGTGAGAAATAATCTAGGACCAAAAATTATGAACTATGGTTTTCCAGAGCCACATTTAAAAATTAACCTCATTAAAAATATCTGAGGGCCGGGCTCGGTGACTCGCCTGTAATCCCGCGTCTTTGGGAGGCTGAGGTGAGTGGATTGCCTGAGCCCGCGGGTTCGAGACCCGCTTGGGCAGTGAGACCTCATCTCTACAATAAATCAAAAAATCAGCCGGGCGTGGTAGCGCATGCCTGTAATTCCGGCTACTTGGAAGGCTGAGGTGGAAGGATCACCGGAGCCCAGCAGGTCGAGGCTGCAGTGGCCGGGAGCGGCCACTGCACTCCAGTCTGGGCAACAGAGTGAGACTCCAACTCAAAAAAAAAAAAAAAAATCTGAGTATGCCCATATGGAGGAACAATATACTAGTTGACAGAGTGAAATATTTCTTCTGCTTTTAATAGATTAGTTTGATTTAACAGATTTTGCAAAAAAATTATATACTTTGTACTAGTATCTGTATATACTGTTCTAAGAAATATTATGATGTCCCTGTTATCCAGGAGAAGATACTGAAGGAAGAGATACGGTTTAATTTGACTTTATTAGTAGAAACAAACTCAAGGAAGGACACTTTAATTCAACAAGGAAGATTTTAATGTTATTATTTTTGTTGTATTATTATCTATGTCCTGTGAATCCAGAGTCTTCCGAGTTCACATTATAATCTTAAATCCTAACAAAGGGGATTAAGAGTCCCCAAAGAACATGTGGAAAGTATAAATGACAAGTATCATATGACCACAAACATTACTGTGGACATTATCACTATTAAAACATGGAAATAGGAGTAAATAAGTATAGTATATTCCCCAAGACTATAGGAAATGTTTATAACTGCCTTAAACACACTAGTAAAAATACAATATGTTGTATATAGTTTGTTTTATTACATTTTATAAAAAATTGAAAATTTTTACTTATGAGAAAAAATGCTGCCATGTACGAATTTTAATATTTTGTGTGTATTTAGCCCTTGTACCATAAGTGCCAAACCATGTGTTGTGGGTTTATGGCAACTGAAAGCAAGCACTTATGTAGAATATGTAATTCATTTATGTTAAATTTTTATATGTGGTGAAATATTTGTTTTTAATAGAGAAAAACAGATTGGGGTTGCATAAGTAAGGATCTCATTAATTGTAATTCCTTTTTTGGAAATTCTCTGTTCAAACTTATGGCATAGACCAAAAATATAGAAATGACTTAATAGTGTGACACATTTTCTGTGCAAATCTATATAATAATCTCATATAGCTAAGATATATCTTGAATCATTCTTGGATATAGATCTCAGCTATTTTTTTTTTTTTTTTTTTACAAAAGATGCAATTAAGGGATCTTTTTGTAAAAATTTTGTACCATTAAAATAAACCATATCTAAGTAGCTGAAAATCTTTCAAGGAAATTTTATAAAAGAGAGCTCTTAACTTTGATATAAAGCATTCTTAAAATGCATTTTAATTATACAAATATATTTAAACGAATTATAATGAATTCATGGAAGGATTAAAACCATAACAAAATTACCTTTTAAGGTGCAAAATTTAATGTGCTCTATGGAATAAAACTCTCCTCCTGTCCACCACGATATTGAGCTCAATTTTGTCTAAGTGTACAGGTGGATATGGTGTAAACAAACTTGCTTTGACACCATGAATTGTGTTTGGTGTTCTAATCATTTAGCACCTCCATGTATATTCTCAGAAATAATGGCTAATTGAACAATATATTCACACAGAATATTGCAGAAGATTTTAATGAGGCAGAAAAATGTCAACATTTCAATGGGTGATAGGTTTTGTTCAGAGCAGCTGGAAGTTATGAATTGCCAATTAGGAAAATTTTGGTAATCTGGGTAATCTATGTTGCTTGTCCAGGATTTATCTGAGTTTGGCAGTCATCAATTTGGAAATAGAATAATAACCTGGAGGGTTTCCTTATGTTGTGTAATATACTTGTATAAAATTTCCAATTTCGTTTTGTAGATTGAATGAGCTAGCATAAAACTCAATATTAAAAAGGTTAATCTTTATTACTTTAATTAGTAAAACTTATCATTTTGGTTGCTCATTTTTTTCTCTCTACACAATAAAAGGTGAAGAAGAGAATTAAAAATGAACACTTAACCAGTTGATTTGATCAATGTAGACAGTTGAAGTAGTTAATCCGGGCCTCAAAACAGATTGTTTTCCCTAAAGGAATTGTAAGATTTATGTGACAAGTACACTGTGTAAATATAAAATAACTTGTTAAACTTGTGTTGTTTGAACCTAATTTTACCAATTGTCTATTTAACAACTGATTTTGCAGAATCTACATGGAAAAAGTGCTCACTAAAGAACTCCTTTGCAAGAAATGTGTAAAACGTCTTCTACATAAATAATTTTGGAAAAATGTTTCTAAATGGAGAATAGGGGCATCTGGAATCTTTCACACACACATTTGCTTTTATGATGGTTCTACATGGGAATGGCTCTTAATATTGCATTAGAACACTTTTGATCCTTTTAGACCTGGAAGATTTCTTATTTGATTTCTATATAGATTCTATAGTATACCAGATGATACAGATAGAAGGAATAGAAGACTATTTGGGAGAAAAGTACATTATTCATAATATTTCAAAAGACAATTTATTCTGATCAGCTAAACTGCTCTAATTAAAATATATAAACTCTGACATCAAAATTCTGTTCTCCACAAGGAAGTATTTCTGTCCTTGGACCTTGATCCACTTATTGCAAAAGAATATTATAAAAAGGTGATAATTACCTACTATGCTTTGTTATACTGTCCATTTTTCCCACTGAGGAAATGGTTCCAGTGTCACCGAGAACAAAAACCTCTTACTTACTAATGATGCCTGTATTTTTTCCTTTTTGTAGCTCTCCCCCTTACATATGTGGCACCTGAAGTTTTTTTATGCTTCCATGCTATCCTGCTGTGAGAAAGAATAGTAATTACATCTAATTAGAAAAGATTAAAATGCTATGACTCACGGAAATAATGAAACTTGATTATGTTTTATACGAGGCATAAATCCCAGACCTACATTTTACACTTGAAATTAGCTTACAACCTGATCAGCAGTGTAATAGCAGTCTTGTGAATGTTCATCATGGTGCTTGTTTTGCTAAATGCACTTTCCCTCATGTCTCAGTCTTGTCATGAAGGACTCATCCTTCCTTATGCAAAGAGAGAAAGGTCAGTTTGCTTCAGAATGTATTAATTTTTACTTATTTTGGGTAATTAAGTAAAAGTAACATGTGGAAACTAGATAGTTTCTATGGTTAGTAAAGAACTAACAAACACATACACTCCTTAGTTTTACCCTTTAGCATACACCAGGACTAAGACATTGTTGACAATTTTATTAAGATTTTTTGCAGGTTAAGTAAGATAAAATACAGCCTAGAGATTATTTTTTTCCTTTTAGACAGGAGGATATTTTCCCCTCTTTTTCTGCACCATGGATACAGAAATGTTCATTTCAGTTATAGTCCAGTTGATAAGAATTCTGCCTGCATGCAGGTGGTGTACATTAATACATATAGTTTCATAATAGAACAGAGGGAGACATTACACACAAATGGATTTGTGCCGTAAACACATATGGGCATAAAGGATTGTCTAGATGGAAAGAAGAAAGAAGCCAACATAAAAACTTCAGAAGTATTGAATTGTAACCCCAGGATACAAAAAGTTCTCATTTATCTATCTAACAATTGACATGAAGATAATAAATTCCTGAAATATAATGTATTAAAATGATTTTTTAAAGTCCAATGATAAGATAACTCTGATAATACCTTGGCATAGCATGAACACTGTCCCATTAAACTGAATTGCATACCTTCTTGGGAAGATAAGCTGCTTTACTCCACAGGTAGTTATATGTAATCTGCAGCCATATTATGTGGCTCCAAGTCTGTGGTCATGGTAACTATGAGAATGGACAAGATGAGACACTATGAGGTATATTTATGTGACTGTACAATGTGCCTGAGATCTCTTCTCGGTTTGTAATGAAAAAACATTTATTAAAACTTCAATTAACTTCTTTGTAGTCAAAAATACAATAAGAAACATGAAAAAGAAATGTATATTAAAGACTTTAGTTACTTTTAGGGATAAACATTGATAATATTACTCACAAAAAATTGTGCCTTCTAGGAAATGAGAATGACCATTTTTAAGAGGAGCAAGTCTTCTATTGTAATATTTGTATGCTTTTTTTTCTATTGCTTCTTTTGCCTGAAGGTTAATTGAAAATAAATGCATATCATAAGCCAAAATTGGTATTACAAAATCGATTCTATGAAGGTCATAGTATAGAAATAACACATCATTAATTCTATTTTGGAAGTAAATAAATGTTTACTCTCAAATACTCTCATATAAAAGAGTTAATGAGGTTCCTGTAGCATGCATTTATTTACTTGGATTTTTCTCAATATCCTCCTTTTTATGTAAATTTCAAGTGCATGTCATGTTCAATTGTTATAGTCATTCCTTTACAGACATCCCTTATTCCCTTGCACCACTCTTGCTTTATTAGATTCATCTGACAAAACTACAACATTGGCAAAACCTAAATCCCACCCTCTTCTGCCACTGCACCTGTGCAGATAAATGAGGCTAGAGAAAACACAAAATAAAGCCAAAAAACACAACTCTGCTGCCCTTCTCAATGGCCATAAATGTTAAATGCTTATACCTGGGTCCAATCCTTTTCCCAGTCTCATTCATTATTCCACATCTCCTCCTTCTGAAACCTTCGAATTCTATCCCTTTCCCAAATGATGACCTTGTTTTCTACTTTCCTGAGAAATTCAAATAATCAAGAGAGATATTCCAGAACCTTTCTGTACCACTTGCTGCCTTCTTGCTTTTCATAAGATGAGCTATGAGTTTCTTTGTAAAATTTGTCCTTTAAATTTGTGCACAAAATTGATCCCATCTTATCTACTCAAAAACATTGTCCCAACAATTCTCTCCCTCTCTGCTATATCATGAAATGCTCTCTCTCTACTAGATCATTCCTACAGAATACAGTTTTCTTATTTTGTAATTTTACTAATCTTATAAAATCTCTCACTCAATTTTCTCTCCAGTTAGCATCACATTACTTTGCTCCCCTTTGTAGCAAATATTTATTGAACAGGCTGTTTATTCATGTGGTCTACAATTCTCCTTCTTCCCTTCTCCTTTTAGCCCATTTCAGTCAGACTCTCACCTCGACCACTCAGTAAAACTTGCTCTTGTAAAGATCACCAGAAGCCACATACAGTAAAGTTCAGCAATTAATTCTCAGTCCTCTCTTACTTAACCTGTCAGTAGCAATTGAAACGACTGATTGCTTCTTTTTAACAAACTTTCTTTATTTGGCTTCAAGATAACACATATTCTTGGTTTTGTTCTTACAACACTTTTTTTTTTGTTAATCTCCTTTGCTTGTTTTAATATGTAATTTAATACTAGTATTGAAAACAATACTAGTATTGAAAACTAGAGAAACAGCAAGTAAGAATAACTTGCTCTGCAAGTGAATGGCAAATTATAATCTCCGGGTAGTAGTAAAAGCTCCTAAATCTTTCCATCAGAGCAAATGTGTGCTCACTCCATCAAAGCATCTTCCATCTCTGAGCTTTTTGTTTTAGTTCAGACTGGTATAACAAAATACCATAAGCTAGGTGATTTACAAATAACAGAAATTTATTTCTTATGGTTCTGGAGGATGATACGTCCAAGATCAAGGCATTAGCATATTCAGTGTCTGTTTCCTGGTTCATAGATGGTACCTTCTTGCTGTTTTCTCACGTGGTAAAAGGGGTGACAGGTTATTATTGCCTCTTTTTATAGGCTCTGCCCTCATGATCTAGTCGCCTCTCAAAGACTTCACCTCCTGATACCATCACCTTGGGGGTTTGGATTTCAGAATAATTTCAGTATATGACTTTTGAGGGGACATAAACATTCAGACCACAGCAGCCACTTGCCCACATTTGTCTTTGGTCTCACATCTACACTGCCTGCAGGAGGCTGAGGTGGCCGACAGAGAGGACAAATAAGCATCACTAAGGTTTAGATCATGTGGTCTTCCAGCACACTTGCACCTCACCCTAAATGTTAATAGATGCATCTCTTTCTTCTTGCTTTTCATCATATATTTTTATTGATCCATCAAAGTGTGTGCGTTCAATATCTTTATTTGGTCTGTGAGCCTTTTTGTGTATAGCATTTGAAATAGCTGCCTGGTGGTGTACTTGGTGGATACCACAACCTCAGAGTGATTTCTTTCCTGCAAAATGAATCAAAACAAATGAAAACCTATTCTCCTTAATAGTTTATTTTTGGAGTGCCTTAATGCTCCCTCCTTTATACTAATTTTTTTTTACAATCATTCTCTTGGTGGTCTCATCATATTCTCATGAATTTAAGAGTTATATAAAGAGATGCCTCCCAAATGCATAGTTACAGATCACACCTCTCTGTGATGCTTTACATCTTTTTATTATGCATCTCCTCTATGATGGCTAGTAAACATCTCAATCTCTACAGATCGAACTGAACTCCTAATCCTTCTCCAAATACCTGTTTGATTTACAGCCTTTTCAATCTCAGTTGATGGCAATTCTTTCTTTTCAAGTATTCATGCTAAAATGCTGAGTTACTGAGTTGTCTTTTTCTTATAAATCACATTTGGTTATTACCATCCATATCTAAGTCACTGGCAGTTCTCCCCTGGATTACTCCAACAACCTATGACCCTGCTTCCCTGGTTTTATTCTTTCCTACCACCACCGTAATTTGTTTTCAGCATAGGAAGCAGAGAGATTTTTAAAAATGTAATACTGTGTAGATTATGCCACAGCTCTATTGTAGCTCTAAAATAGTGGCATACTTTAAGAGTAAAGTCAATTTTTAAAATCTTTTATAAACCTCTACATAGTTTGGACCCTGATCCGTGATCCATCTGATTTCTTCTCCAGTAGTCTTTCCTTTTTTCACTCTATTCTTTGTTTTCATTGTGATTTTCTTTATGATTCATCAAACTTACAGGGCCTTTGCACTGCTTGTTCCTCTGTCTGGAGTACTTCCCTTTTCAGATACCTATGTGGCTAAGTTCCTCATCTTTTTCAAGTGATTGGCTTGAAATTTACTTTCTCAGTGACATCTACACTGAGCACCCTATTTTAAATTATAACTTGAACCTTACCTTCACATTTCCAATCTCCCTATCTTGTGGCATTTTTCATTACTTTGATCAACGTATATCAACTCATTTTATCTCTTGTCTGTGTTACCTCCTCCCCTAGAATAAAGCTCCTCAAGGAAAGAGATCTTTGTTTTGTTCACCAAAATCAGAGGTTCTCACACTTTAGTATGCATCAGAATCATCTGGAGGGCTTACTAAAATCATACATTCCTGGGCTCCACTACCAGAGTTTCTGATTCAAAAATGTTTTAGGGGACCAAGAATTTGCATTTCTATTAATTTCCTAAATGACATTAATACTGTTGATCCAGGGACCACACTTTGAAAACTACCGACCCTCAAAATTTCTAGTAGGAGTCAGTGACTAATGAAAAGCTGATGGATAAATTAGTGAAGTTTTAACCTTTTTTAAAAGGATATGGGTTACAATTCAGGATTAGGTATACAAGTGGTCATCATACAGATGAAGTTTGAGCCTCCCTTTGGTCTCTACTTTGTCTGGTTCTAGATCAGGTACCCTTATTGATTCTATGTCTCTCCCCGCTCTCCAGCAGTATCCTGTCACTGCCAATCCCTTTCTTACAGTATTATGGTAAATGTAAACTACTTATGAGTGAGAATGTGTGGTACTCAGTTCTTTGTTTCTGTGATAAATCACAGTTGCTGTGAAGTCCATATGTTTGTCCTTATTTATGGCTGAATAATATTCCATCATATATATGTACCACATTTTTTTCTTAATTCACTGCAGTTTCAATGGGCAGCATGATTGGTTCCATGTTTTTGCTATTGTGAATACTGCTGCAATAAACATTTTTGTACAGGTATCTTTTTGGTAGAATGATTTGAGTTCCTCTAAGTATATTCCCAGTAGGGGGATTGCTGGGTCATATGGAAGATCAATTTCTAGTTCTTTTAGAAATCACCACACTGTTTACCATAGAAGTTGAACTAGTTTGCATTCTCACCAACAGTGTAGAAGCATTCCCTTTTCTCCGCATCCTTGCCAGCATCTGTTGTTTTTGGTTTTATTAATGATGGCCATTCTTACTGGGGTTAGGTGGTATCTCAATGTGGTTTTGATTTGCATTTTTCTGATGATTTATCTTATTTTAATTTGTATTTTGAGTACTGTTGGTATTAAACACTTCAAATATGCCAATTTGCTCTTTGTTCTTATTTTCTATGCATAGTCATTATCACTTCCTTATTAGGATGTTCATTATTATTATTTATTTATTGAGGATATTAACTTATATCTATCACATATTTAGAAGATTATTTTTGTTTTGGCTTCTGTCTTCTAATATTGAGTATGTTTTTTATGATGACAATTTTAAATTTTTGCCATCAAAATTATTAATAATCATGTGCAAATTTTAAGCTGTGTTTTGATTTAGAAAGCCTTTCCCCTTCTAAGTTTAGACACATATTCACCAACATTTTCTTTTAGTTTCTTTATGCTTTCTTATTTTCAGTTTACTTTTTAATCTATGTTTTATTTTATATATGGTATTTGAAAGGTCCATTAACCTAGTTTACTGTATATAACCAATAACTGAAGGCTACATTATTGTACCTTTATGATAGTTTTTAATATCTTGTAATTTCTTTCTTATTTATTTTCAAAAGAATTTAATAATACCCTTTTTCAGAAGGAGCTTTGCCAAATTTTAAAAATTAAAAAAATTTTTTTGTAAAAAGTTGTACTAGAAATACATTAAAGCTAAAGCTTAACATTTGATGAATTAGCACTTATATAACATATAAAAATTAGTTTTGCTTTTCAGAATCATAGAATAATCCTAAATTAAGTTACATCCTTTTCAACTTTGATATTTTTTATAGTTTTCATATTACTAGGCTCCATGATTCTTATTTTGTTTATTCCTAAGCCTTGTATAATTTTGTGACTATAATACAGTTTTTATTATATCTTCATATGGGCTATTATTTTTACATATGTAAATGATTGATTTTTTAATATATGTAGTTTAATAACAGGTCACCTTATTGGACTATCTTATTAATTGTGTTTGTTTTTCTGTTGTCTCCTCTGTGTCCAGAAAGAACAATTATAATACAAATATAATATTATTTTGCTCTTATTTTTGCTACTTTATATTTGTATTCTATTTTCTTGTTCTATAAAAATCACCTAGAAACACCAACATTAGTTAACATACTAGTGTTAGTGGTTATCGTTTTTTGAAGTTATTTTTGAGGATATTATTTTTATATTATGCAACTACACGTTGATCATTAGTTTCAAGAGATATTTTAAAATCAGAAATAAAATTGAAATGTTACTAATTATACTATAATGGACTAAAGAATCTAGCATCAGTGACATTATAGAAAATTATTTTCTGTATTTTTCAATAGTGAAATGAAAATAAATAATAGGTTTAACACTTAGTATTTAAGATTAAGTTATGTTTGTTAAATAAGTACATACATACATACACATGCATGTATGCTTCAAACTCCACATAAAATTGAAAGGATATATATTATCTATCTTAGTATTTATTAAACTCTTAGCAAGTGTCATATGTGCTATATTAAGGTATGTGAGATACAAAAGGGAGACTGAACTGGCTCTACTATGAACTTCTATTTATGCTGAAAATAAAGGTTAATTGAGAAAGAAAGAAAAAAGCAAAAGAGTGATAGAGATTATGAGTAAATACTCAGTTTTGAAGTATAGGCTATGAATACAGAGCACAGATAGAGATGAAATCAACACACTCAAACATACCCAAAACATGGGATAGTTCATTTTGTAAATGTATCCATATTTTATCTTGAGACCAAAAATGATTCTAAACATTCAGGGTTGTGTAAGCTTAGTTTTGGGGAAGCTAGTCTGACTTTAAAAGTATGAGTACAGGTGTGTGTAAATTTAATTAGCCCATGTACCAAGCTGACCCAGGGGAATTCAGAACCTTGGACAGCCCAGAGAGCCTTGGATGACTTCCGTTGGGAGGATAATTTCTCTTCACCTGGTAGTATTTTTTTTCTTCTTGTAACCATTAGACAATCAAGGTTGACCCAGTTGGGTTTTTTTTGAAACACTAGTCTAGTTAAAACACATTACCAGTCAGTAAACATCAGTGGAGTTCTCTGTGGAGCATTGGAATGCAGAGTTGGTAGGATGGTGGCACCTTGCCATTTTTCCTTCAAGTTTGTCATTTCTTAACCCGGACAAATGCATTTTAGTTTTTGGTAGGTTTTACACATTTTGAGAACACTCTAAAAGTAATTACAAATTGTGAGTGTGTGTTCATATGTTAGGAACAACTATCCTAGTTGCAAAGATCCTGATGAGAGATTTCTTGTCTTATTTTTTTTTGTGTGTTCTCAGTTTCCAGGACCATGCCTAGCCCATAGTAATCCCTTAACCCATACATTTATGGGGGAAAAAAAAAGAATGAATGGATGAATAGCTTCTGAGAGATATTGTTAATTTCTTTCCCAGTAGCACTATGGCTTCAAATCACATGTATTGATCTTTTATTATATTTTGAAAACATTTTCTAATTTATCTTAACTTGAAGATATTTTTAAACCTTTCAGAAGTATATTTGTAAATATGTTTCTGAAATTTCCTTGTTTTTAATTAGTTCTTTCTACATTCTGTGGTAAATAATAATTTATAATTATTTATAGTTTATGCTTATTCAGTTCTACTAGTGTACTTTGTTGGATCATTGATTATTTTAAAAAGAATTAAGATACAACAGCAACAAAACCTGCAATGCATACATAACATTCTGAGGTTCTTTTAATATTAAGCTTGCCTCTAGTTTTGATAAAGACTGCTTTGTGTCTCGTAGGTAGCCTGCAATAGTTCAATAGTTTTCTCAATTGTAGAGAATTACCTTATTACTTGAAACTTTTTTTGTTACTTCCAGGCATAAATGTGACCTTTAAACAGATTAAATAATCTGAAACTTCCATACTAACATTCAAGAAACTTTTTGTCTTAGTCTATTTTGTGTGCCATTCAGCTTCTTTCACAAACATCTGATTTGCTTTCATTTTAATTTGTGCACATTTTGACTTGAATGCAACATTAACATCACAGGTTTCAAATGTGACCCTTACCCTACCCAGATCTTCACTTTTTGTTGTTTTCTTCTGGAATTTCATTAAGAAGAAATACTAATTGTGTCCCCTCTCTCTGGCTGTGAATATAGTAAGTAGGCAAAAGAGAACCTTAAACCTCACATAATGTCACTTTCAGCCCTCATATTATTAATCCTCATTATTTGCCACAGAATGTTAATTAATTGATATGTTTACTCTAGGTGAAGGCACTAATAATACTTAGAAGTCTCTACTCCCATTTAGTTAAAATGTTGACAAGTAGATGACAGTTCTGAAACAAGTCATTGCTGCCAAGAAAGTGTGAATTTTCTCAAGGAAATTTTAATAAGAACCACCTGTTACTTAAAACTGTTCTTAAATAAGCATGGTTGAAAAGCCTAAGTATGCCCAAGGGCTTTGCTCATTGTCCCATTTCTCAGAATCACTCATAGAGTGCCCAGCACAAATAACACACTATAATGATTCTTTCCTTTCTGAAACACTTGCTTTATGGAAACAGTGAAGCAGATGTACTTAGACCAATGAGATGACAATATACAGGAGGGAGCCCCACTTTTAGGGGCTGGGTCTATTTCCATGTGAAGAATTGATGCCAGGGATGAGTGTAAGTTAACTGAGCTAATAAACTCAATCATTTATTTTTGAAGATGTTCTAAAAAATTGGCAGAATAGGATGAGGTCTTTTTGAGAGCTTTTATACAGAGTGTTCTTACAGTCAAGTAATGACAAAGCAACTGGGAGCCATAGCAACTCTACTATTACAAAACCAATCTCCTTTTTTTAAAAAAATAAAATTGATATTGTAGAAAAAAATGTAGTTTGTTCAGGATTAAGGCTCTCATCTCACTCATAAACTGCTGCAGTAGCCTCTTCCATGCTTTCACTCCATGCTATCATTCCCCACATACATAGTAGTCCTAATACTCTTTTTTAAAAAAGTCAGATAATTGCCACTTTAAACTATGTAAATCTAAAATTGTTAATTTAGTCTATAAGGCCCTGAAAGTTCTGCCCTTGCTGACTTCAGACTTCATCTTTACTACTCCAAGCTTGCGCACTGTCATCTAGCTATCCTGGGTTTGTTTTTCTTTCTTTTTTTTTTTTTTACTTCAAGAAATTTAAGTTTGTTACTACCTCAGCTTGTTTCTTCTCTGTTTGAGATACCTGCCACTTCATCTCACTACCACCACCAACAATAATAGCAGCAACAACCTAAGAAAACAACCTCTTAGCTCTGGTAGCACGTCATAGTTCAAACCTCAGCTTAAACACTACTGTTTTAGATCTGCCCTCTTGACTACCCTTTTAAATTATCCTTACCTATTCACTCTCTATCACAATATCTTGCTATATTCTCACCACAGTTTATACTATCAATAGGAATTATTTTTTATTTACTTGTTTATTTTTAAGTTTTTGGTTTCTCCCATCAAAATGTATAGTTCATGTGAACAGAACATGTGTTTATTGCCCAAGGTGTTGTCCCAGCATCAAAAACAGTGCCTGGCATGCAGAAGGTACTCCATAGATGTTTGGTGAATGCTTGACTATTGAGGAAATTGTTAATCAATAAATATAGTGATATTTTGTAGTCATACTCTGTGAGCAATGTAAAACTTTCTGTATGTTATTCATTGACTTTGGTATTCCCCCAGATGTCAGTTGCTTAAGAAAGCCTAAAGCCATTTGTTGGTTTATATTAGGGAAATCTTACAGAAAACCAGAAGAAATTATTCATTTGTTAATATAAAACATTCATGATTTAGCAACAAGAGGAATGTAGAAATCGTGTTCTTTGTCTCTACAGACAGTAGTCAGAGGCTCTAAGAGATATCTTGAAGGACAGAAGTTAACACAGAAGATTGAAGGTCAACTCTAGGAGAAGGATTTATAACTGTGTAATGCTACAAGAGGAGAGATGAAGCACTTTTAGAATTCAGGATGTATTTTGGAGATTTCAGGAATCTGAGGGTGACTGATTGACTATAAAGTGGTGGCAGGTTGGGAAAGATGGAGAGGAAGTAATTTGTAGAGACAATAAGAACCAATCTTCGACTCAGCATCCAGTTTTGTAACAAATGCCAAGGCTACAGAACTGTGGTAGCCAGGAAAAGGTCTATACAGTGCAGAGATGGAAGTGAGAATGAGAAGTATAAAGTACGGGTGAAGTTTGGTAAGACATTACAGGGAAGTTCTCTGAACAGCTAAAGGCACTGGCACTGCCTTGAGCAAAGTCTAATGTGTGGGTTCACAAGTCCCAGTTCTTTGATCTATTGGCCGGGTGACCTTTGTTGAAGTGCTGAACCTATGCAATTTCTAGTATCTGGAGCAAGGCCACCTAAGATTGGTTCCAAGTACATTATAGGAACCGATAAAGCTCATAGGAGTTGTGTTAGAGAAATACCTAGAATGTGAATAATACACTGCATTGCCATTTTAAATCACTCATGATAGCTGTGTAAGAAAAATATTGACATTGCTTGCTAGAGCTGTGTTGTGAAGTGAGCTGTGGAAGAAATTGGCTGAGATGTTAGAGGAGGAACCACAGAAAAACTGAAACGAAGGTATAAAGGTGACTGCACAATAAAAGGCTGTTGGGGTCTTCCACAGTAACAGATAACAATTGTCCCTCTGTGCATCACTAAAGTAATTAAAAATCCTACTCTTGCCTGACAGTTAATGTATCTCTTGGGACATGATGGAAGCCTATGGGATGTGGCCTTGTTTTGAAAGAGGGACAGGAAACTTGCAGTGACTACCTGCCTCACAAAAAGCATCACAAAGCATTCCAGCTGTGCTTCCTTACATAAGTGAACAATTGCTAACATTTATAAGGCACTCAGGGTGTGCCAGATATTCTCAGAATGTGTGATTTTATTTGTCCTCACAAGAACCTGTGGCATAGGTATTGTTAATTACTCCGATTCTGCAGTTGAGAAAACTGACTCATAAAAAGATTAAATATCTTGCCTCGCATTACATATTCCGCATATGCGAAAGCTGGAATTCAGTCCCAGGCATTTTGGCTTGAGTACTGTTTGGCCATTTTTCTATATTAAAACCAGCTTATATCAGTAAAGTTCAAATTGTAAGATCAGAAATACCTGGAGACTTTATAAAACTACACATAGACGTACATGAGCCCCATCTCAGAGAGCCATATTTTTGGTCCAAGTATCTGCCTGTTTCCCTGGATCCTTAGAAGGTTTCGGTGCACATCCAAGTTTAAAGACCATGTGGGTTTTGTCCGTGAGTCAAATTACCTTGATCTGGAACATATTCTCTTAGAATAGTATTGACATGTGCAGGTATCTTTTTTATAGAGTGATTTGAGTTCTTCAGGGTATATTCCCAGTAGAGGGATTGCGGGGTCAAATGGAGGGTCGATTTTTAGAGATTTTAGGAATCACCACACTGATTTCCACAGAGGTTGCACTAGTTTACACTCCCAGCAACAGTGTAGAAGTGTTCCCTTTTCACCACATCCTCTCCAGCATCTGTTATTTTTTGAGTTATTGATAATTGCCATTCTGACTGGAATTAGGTGGTATCTCAGTGTAGTTTTAATTTGTATCTCCTTGATCACTAGTGAGGTTGAACATTTCTTCATGTATCTGTTGGCCGCTCATATGTCTTCTTTTGAGAAGTGTCTGTTCATATCTTTTGCCCACTTTGTAATGGGGTTGTCTGTTTTTTTCTTTCACATGTTTGTTTATCGCAGCATTGTTCACAACAGGAAGATCATGGAACCAACCATGTTGTCTGTCAAAAGAGGACTGGAATTAAAAAAAAGTAGTATATACACACAATGGAATATTGCACAGCCATAAAAAAAGAACAAAATCATGAATTTTGCAGCAACCTGGATGGAACTAGAGTCAATAATACTGAGTGACCTCTCACAGAAACAAGATCTGAGTATCACATG
Source organism: Carlito syrichta (assembly GCF_000164805.1). Classification (NCBI taxonomy): domain Eukaryota; kingdom Metazoa; phylum Chordata; class Mammalia; order Primates; family Tarsiidae; genus Carlito; species Carlito syrichta. Next base: position 886,579 of record NW_007248568.1, on the reverse strand, counting down.
TTCTCACTCATGCGGACCTTGAACATCCACTGTAATACTATAAAAAAAAAGACTGACAGTAGTGGGAAACTATGGGGGGGGAAGGGAAGGGAGCTGGGATTAATGGTAGTCAATATCTGTCTGGGGACAGGGGACACCTTATCAACAAGGGTACCTGCACAATACATATTTGTATACCTAACCCTTAACTGTACCCCACAATTTTAAAATAAAAAATATGTTAAAAAAAGAATAGTATTGACAATGAAGCATAATCAGGATATACTGACAGAATGATAAGAGAACATTTGTAAAAACACATGGCAAGTCACTGACTTTCAGATTGTCTAGAAACACCTGGATAGGTTATTACAATAAAATCCCTTGTCCTCATCTACACATATTTGATAAATAGTATTGATAATTGCATAAGGGAGTATGATTTGGCAGCATGTAGTGTTTGAGCACTAATTATCTTAGTTCAAATTTCATGTGCACGCTTTACACTTTGTAGTACACTGAATATCACCTAACTTCTCTGGGTTACAATTTCCTCCTCAGAAGCATGCAGGTGATAATTCCTTTGTAGCCCTCTAGGAGGATCAAATGAAGCGGTGCCTCTGAGGCCCTCATAGATGTGCATCACTCATTAGTTGCTTTCCTTTAGAAGTGAGCAGAAATCCCACATGACTTTAAAGTCCAGAGCATTTGTTTTCAATGATAAAATATGCATTAGTTTTTATTTTCCTGCTGTTATAATATCCAGTCATTATAATCTTACAAAAAGAAATTTTCTTGTATAGACTTTAATGGTTATCTCTCAAACTGCCAGATGGTTCCATCAACAACTTAAGAAATTTATGAAATTAATCCCTTCTAAACTTCACATGTAATTCTGTTTCAGTGACTTCAAACCACAGTTTTCATTTGAATTCTGAAAAAAATTACAGAATGATTTTCCTCATAAACTGCAAAATGCTATTTTGCTTCTTTCTTTGAGCAGTGTCTGATATTGCTACAAAGGGATAAACAAGTAAGTCTGGAGCACAATTTTGCATTAGGCACTAAGAGATTTCATTTTTCTTCATAACCCTAATGGAATTGAAATATCAGAATAGAGGAGGGTTGGATGGGAAGGGTGGAATTTCTTTCTACTGGGCGTTATTTTTTTTCTTTTTTATTCTTTGTTGGACTTGTTTTTATTAGCATTTATCAACCAATAACTAAGAAGGGGTTAGCAAGATCATAACATTTCCCCAGTGTCACTCCACCATGATTCCATTGTAGATGTCATTCATTTCAATTTTAGCTTAGACTAAGGTTATAGGACTCCACTACAGTGGTCCAAGAGATATACTTAGATCTGAGGAAGACCCTGGTTTCATGCCATTCTAAGTCACACAGATCATCAGATTGAAAGGATTTTTAGCCTGAATCATTAATTGCTAAAAGGGGCTAATTTCCTCTTTCATATTTTGAATAAATGGGTCACAGTCACCATCAGTTCTTGTGCTTATTTAGGAAAATCACTCTATCTTATTATGGACTTGGAGAATAAAGACTGGGCTTCATTCTTAGCTATATAATTTACTGCCTACAAAACCTATCAAGTCAGAGCTCCTCTCTTTATTCAGCTATAAAATTCTGTGTAATTCACAGTGTTTTCTTGACAATTAAATTTGTCAATTTTTTACTTTAAAGATGGAAAAAAAGCAATCAAACACTTTGAAAAAAACTGTTAAAAACCTGTCAAGTGTAATACAAATTCAGACTGTTAACTAGATACCTAGAGTCCCAAAATCCTTAACTGAACAGTGCTAAGAAATGACTTGGGGTGATTAACAAATTCTGGATGATACATTAGTTTATGTTTAAGCCATATCAGTCACTGGAGCTGAATGAGTAGGACATTGAATAAATGATTATTTACTATAATGAATTATATTATCAGAACAAGATACAATTACAGAACCAGCACTCAGTGGGTTTACTGCTCATTTATATCAACTTCTTCCCTTTACTGGTGAGTTCCCATCACATTCCCTGAAATGGCTCCTCCAAACCTTCTCTTTCAAGCTCATTCCCTCCTACCTTTCTCTCTTCCCCTCCCTCTCTCCCTCCTTCCCTCATTCCCTCCCTCTCTCCCTCCCTTCCTGCCTTCCTTCTCCTCTTTCTCTCCCTCCCTCTCTCTCCCTCTCTCCTTTTCTCCTGTCTCCCCTCCTTCCTTCCCTCCTTCCTTCTTTCTTCCAACAGAGTCTTACTCTGTTGCCCAGACTGGAGTGCAGTGATACCATCACAGCTACCACATCCTTAACCCACCGGGCTCAGGAGATTCTTCTGCCTCAGCTTTCCAAGTAGGGAAATTACTTACGACTGCAGGCACATGCCACCATGCCCTGCTAATTTTTTGATTTATTGTGGAGTCAAGGACTTGCTATGTTGCTCAGGCTAGTCTTGAACTCCTGGGTTCAGGCAATCCTCTCACCTCAGCCTCCCAAAGTACTGGGATTATAGGCTGAGCCTCCAACACCTGGCACCTCCTGCCTTTTTCTGACCAATTTGACCACCCACTTCAATGAAAAGATAAGATTATCTGAATAGACCTTCCTCAAAGTCTTTCCTCTCCATCATACTTCTATTACTCCACCTCCCTTCTGAGGTGAATGCTGTGATCTCTTCCTTGACCATATTTCCTTTCAACTCTCTAGGACATTTCTCTCTTTCCTTCTAATTTTGAATCTTTAATGTTTCCCTCTCTACTGACAGTTTCTCTCTCAAAAATATAATTATTTTTTATAATATAATTATAATTATTTTTTATAAACAAAACCAATAAAAAAATGCTTCAATTTATCCCAAAGCCATATTTACTGTATCTCTTTATCACAAATTCCTTGACAGTAGTCTCCATGTTCTGGTTCTTGTGATTCTCTAGCTCCCTTTTATTGACTTGCTATGTCTGACGCTGTGACTCCCATACCACTGAGTCTTCTCTTTGATTGATCATAGATGGACCTTTAGACAAAACTTTCTTGTTTATTTTAGTCTTTGTTCTCCTCTATCTCTTCTTGCTCATCTCCATCAACAACTTTGGGATGTTTGAAACTTCCTTCTTCTAAAACGCTTCCTTCATTCATTTAGTTTTGTTAGTTTTCCTGTATCTTTATAAATAATTTTTTTTTACTGTATTTTTTTTTCATTACTTTACCATGAGATTTTTATTATTATTATTTTTGGCTTATAACAACTGAAATTGTTGCCCATCACAGAGTAACTGAAGCTTTTGTTTCTTGTAGACGCTCATGGGCACAAGCTGATGACAGACAGATGACTGACAGACAATCAACTCATATTTCTCAAATCTCAAAAAAGCAAGGGCAAGAGAATGTGGTAAATCACAAAACAGTGCTTAAAGCTCACCCAGGAGAGATTCACACCACTTTTGCCCTCATTTCACTGGTTAAAGTAAGTCACATGTCTAAGCCCAACTTCTAAGGAATAGGGAAGTGCACTCCTATGGTAAATTTTAAGAAAAGTCATGGAAATGTTCAATCAATGGCCCTAATGACTGCTACATAAATCAAGGCAAATGTACACTCTTGCCTCTATAGATCTTTTTTTAGTCTTCTTATCTCCTTTCTCCTCATCAGCTCATCTTTTCTCCTTTTTCAAATATTACCTGTATGAAAAAGTTTTCAGAATTTAGATTTGCTCTCCCCTCCAAATGGATGGTCCCTTGGAGAACTTGTCTAAATTATACAATTAATACAAATCTATTAAAATTAATTTATAAGATGTTCTATTCCAATGATATTAGAATTATCATTTTTTGTCCCTATATCTTCTATCACAGTTTATTATCTTTGAGCAAATCTGAGTCTAAGTTGTCTTTCTGTAGTATGTTGCCTACATTAAATGCTAAGTTTATTGAAAGCCTACACTCTAAAAGAAACTTTATTACATAGTATATAGTATATATTCAATAAACTTGCTGAATTAAGTTGAGGGCATTGTGAATTGTCTTAAAAATTGAAGATATAGATCCAGTGATAAAGAAAACTTTGCTTTAAAATGTTTGTTCCTTTGTGTTTTACATTCATATTCTATAGCACATCAATGTGACTAGGAAGATGCAAGAAGAAATAAGCATTAGTGAACTTAAAAAAATCAGGCCGGGCTCGGTGGCTCAGCCTGTAATCCCGTGCCTTTGGGAGGCTGAGGTGAGTGGATTGCCTGAGCCTGTGGGTTCAAGACCCCCCGGGCA